>NC_138769.1:530845057-531027557 GCF_965119305.1 Pelophylax lessonae | reverse complement strand
ACTATCCACAGACAGGAAATTCTGGGTGATTGACATAAAAACTGACACCACTGCCCCACACACGTATGCACTGTGTGAGTGGAGGAAAGGGGTCCCTGATTATTTCAATGGAAACAGTGTAAAAACTATTGACCAAACAGAACTTTTCCTGATACATCCAGGAGTTCCTACTGCGGGTCCCTCATCCACCACCCCTGGGGTATCCAGCCAAGAAAAAGGTGTCCAAGAAGGGCATCCTGAGTCATCACCTTTGTCGACTTTTAGCTCAGAACTGTGTGCTGTTCTTGGGGAGATTGTGGCAAAATGTAGCAGGGACTCCTCGAGCTATCTGATGACTGGATATAGGAAGCTCCGGACATTCTCTGGGAAACAGCCTGTGCCTTCAGCAGAAGATGGGTTCGAAGAGTGGCTAGATACCGCCACTCAGGCTTTGGAGGAATGGGAGGTACCAGAACAGCACAAGAAGCAGAGGATCACAGAGAGTTTAAGGGGACCTGCATTAGAGGCTGTACGTAATCTAAAGCTTAGCAAGAAGAACTGCACTGCACAGGATTATTTGGACATTCTGCAAGATGTGTTTGGTCGGACGGAGAACGCCGCTGAACTTCTCTACCAGTTGGACCACTGTTATCAAGAAGAGGGGGAGAAGTTGTCCGAATTCATTAAACGTCTGGATAGGATTATCCACCAGATTCTGTTAAAGAAAGGAATAGACCCCCGGAAAATAGATGAGACTCGTGCACGACAGGTTCTGAAAGGGGCTCAACCTTTAGATCCCATTGCCATACTGTTACGAACTCGTCGAGATGGCGGCATTCTAGAATACCCCGACCTGATTCGAATGGTCAGAGAGGAAGAGGTCATGTTGGACAACAAGAAGAAAAGTCGGCAGTTTGACTCAACTGCCCGGGTTGGAGTGATAAGTGTGGAAGAGGGTGACTCTCAAGTTGAACTCCTAAAGACCCAAGTGTCTCAGTTGATAGAAATGGTGTCCATCCTGACTGGTCAGGTATCCACTCTACCCAAGGGGAGTATATCGGAGAGGCCAGATGAACCTGTTAGTCTCAGCACAGATCCAGAGCCACGGCCTGCAAGATTGTTAACTTGTTTCAACTGCGGGGGAGTTGGGCATGTTAGAAGGGTATGTCCCAGCTCAGGAAAGGTTGCCACGAAAGCTCGCGAGCCAGCGGGAAACTTCAGAGGACACCGGTGAAAGAGTCAACCGGGTGTCCGCCAGTTTTAAGGGACTCCAAGAGTGGTGCAGGATCAGGGAAACCGAGTCAGGGGGTTAGACCCCAATATAACACCCCCAGTTCTAGACTCCGGGTTACTGAGGGAAGGAAAGTCAATGCACGCCGGGTTCAGCGGGGGCCCAGATCAAGGAAGAAAAAGGAGAAGAGGGCCAGGGTACAGAGAACTGAATCAGACAACCAGGCTACATCAAGAGAATTCCCAACTAACTTGGTCGGGCCCTCCCCAGTGGTCTCGGTTCAGGTGGAAGGAATTTACACAAGAGCCCTCCTTGACACAGGGGCCCAGGTGACTCTTTTGTATAGAGACTTCTATGATAAATATCTTACCCATCTACCTTTGCAGAAGTTGGAAGATCTGGAGATATGGGGTACTGGGACCCAAAGTTTTCCCTATGACGGGTATCTGCCAATCAAGTTGACCTTTGATCCATCAGTGGCTGGTGAAGCGGAAACCTTCGACACCTTAGCGGTGGTCTGTCCTCGTCCACCAGGGGCCAACAAAAGCTCTCTCATCGTAGGAACAAACACTGACCTGGTAAGGCGCCTTCTGATACAACTGGTCCAGGGACAAGATGCTCCGGCGCCAAGGATCCATCCCATGCTACGGCAGGCCTACCAACGATTAGTGTTGGAGCAAGAGACCCCCGCAGAAGGAGTTGGACGACTCTGGAAGCTGGATAGAGCAGAAAAGGTCTTACAGCCAGGAGAGGTGGCCTGTTTTAAGGCTTCTGTTAAACTCACATGGCAACAGCCGGGTCCCTTCATTATCTTTGAATCAGGTCAAAAGGAGAGACAGAGAGGGATAGAAGTGATCCCTGAGGTGATCCCTTTGAAGGTGTTACAGGAAAACCGTGGAAGGGTTTTAGTGAGTGTCAGAAACACCTCTATTACACCAGTGAAGGTACCGGCCAGAGTGCTCCTGGGCCAAGTCAACCCGGCTACCCCAGTTGCCCCCATTGATTTCAAAGAAAAGGAACAGGGTGAAGCGGTTATAGAGGAGCTCTGCTCTGGAAGCGCTGCCCTCCCGCCGGAATGGGTGAAGAGGGCCAAGGCACAACTTGCTCGATGGAGGGAAATATTCTCTAAGGACGAGTTTGACGTGGGATGTGCCAGGAGCGCCACTCATAAGATCCGCCTGAGTGAGGACAAGCCTTTCAGGGAGAGAGTCCGGCAAGTCCCCTTAGGTGACTTAGAAGATCTACGTCAACAGCTGGCAGAGCTCAAAAAGATCGGGATTATCCGAGAATCCAGGAGCCCGTATGCTTCCCCGATAGTGGTAGTCTGGAAGAAAAATGGATCTTTGAGGCTTTGTATCGACTACCGAACGCTGAACAGAAGAACCATCCCAGACCAGTATACCACTCCTCGAATCGAAGATGCCCTACAGAGTCTGTCAGGGGCGAAGTGGTTCAGTGTGATGGACTTAAAGAGTGGGTATTATCAGATCCCCATGCACCCTGAAGATCGGGAGAAAACAGCCTTCATCACCCCTGTGGGGTTCTTTGAGTTCAATCGCATGCCTCAGGGGTTGTCCGGGGCCCCTGCTACCTTCCAGAGGCTGATGGAAAGGACCGTTGGAGATATGAACTTGATAGAGGTACTGGTATACTTGGATGATGTTATCGTGTTTGGCAGAACTTTGGAAGAACACGAGGAGAGGTTGGAAAAGGTCTTGAAGAGGCTACATGAAGAAGGTCTGAAACTTTCTCCTGAGAAGTGCCAATTCTATCAGTCCTCGGTCCATTACCTGGGCCATATCGTGTCTGGAGAAGGGGTGGCCACTGACCCGGACAAGCTGGATGCTGTTGCTTCCTGGCCCAGACCCACAAATGTGACCGAACTCCGGTCATTTTTGGGCTTTTGCTCCTATTACAGGAGGTTTGTGGAGGGGTTCGCCCAGATTGCCCGACCCCTAAATGAGCTCCTGAAGAATGAAGAAGATGATGTCCCTGAGTTGGTAAAGCCGGTGAAGTCCACCATGGGCCCCCGGAAGGCTAAGGAATCCATCCAGGATCAGTGGACCCCGGAATGCGAAGGGGCCTTTGTCCAGCTGAAGGAAACCCTAACCACTGCCCCTGTGTTGGCCTATGCGGACCCCACAAAACCATATGAACTGCATGTTGATGCCAGCCGAGATGGGCTGGGGGGGGTACTTTATCAGGAGCATGAGGGTCATCTGCGACCTGTTGCCTATGTGAGCAGAAGCCTACTGCCTGCTGAAAGGAATTATCCTACTCACAAACTTGAATTCTTGGCCTTGAAGTGGGCAGTGGTTGACAAATTGAAAGACTACCTGTACGGAGCTGAATTCATTGTCAAGACAGATAATAATCCCCTCACCTATCTGTTGACTACGGCCAAGCTGGATGCAACAGGACATCGATGGTTGGCTGCCCTCTCTAGCTTCAATTTTAGCCTGAAGTATCGGCCAGGAATCGGAAATAGGGATGCAGATGCCCTATCCAGAAGGTTGCATGTTCCACAGGAACCTGCGGAAGAATGGACTCATTTGGCTCCAGAAGGGGTGCGTGCCCTATATCAGGGAACTGAATTTCGATCCCGAGGAGGGTCAAGAGCAGAAGAGATTGGGGTTTCGGCTATCGGGGTACCCAAATGCTACTGCCAGGTGACCCAAGTTGAAGGGGAGGGTTTGCCCCGGCTGTCCAAAAGGGACTTGCGGAAGGAGCAGTTGGAAGACCCTTTGGGAAAACTTCTCTTGGAAGCCCTGGAGATCCAGAGCCCTGAGTTGCTTCTAACTGACTCCCCTCAGGGGGCCCGTCTGTTACATAGAGAGTGGACCCGGTTACAGATCAGAGAAGGAGTGGCCTACCGGAGAGGTCCATCTGAAGATCTGGAGGAGAAGTGGCAACTGTTCTTACCAGCTAAATACAGAGAGGGAGTTCTGGCCGCTCTTCATGATAATCATGGCCATCTGGGGCCCGAAAGAACCTTTCAGCTTGTCAGGGACAGGTTCTACTGGCCTTGTATGAGGGCCGAAGTTGAAGGATACTGTCATTCTTGTGTGCGGTGTATACAGAGGAAGACTCTGCCACGTCAAGCAGCCCCAATGGGCCATCTACAAAGTCAGGGACCCATGGAGCTGGTGTGCATTGATTTCCTTTGCTTAGAGCCTGATCTGAGTGGCCAGGGGAATGTCCTTGTGGTAACAGACCATTTTACCAGATATGCTCAAGCATTCCCAACAAGGGATCAGAAGGCCTCAACGGTAGCCAAAGTTCTTGTGGAGAAGTTCTTTGTACATTATGGGTTACCACAACGCCTCCATTCTGATCAGGGAAGGGACTTTGAAAGCAGATTGATCAAGAGACTGTTAGATATGTTAGGCATTCAAAAGACTAGAACCACTCCCTACCATCCACAGGGGGATGCCCAGCCTGAACGATTTAACAGGACTCTTTTGGATATGTTGGGGACTTTGAGCTCAGAGAAGAAACAGCATTGGGGCAAGCACGTAGCTGCCATTGTGCATGCCTACAACAGCACTGTCAGTGATGCTACTGGATATTCCCCTTTTCGGCTGATGTTTGGAAGGGAGGCTCGGTTGCCAGTGGATTTGGCCTTTGGCATTTCGCCTGATCATACCTCTTCAGCATCGCATAGAGGATATGTGGACCGACTGCGGAAGAGTCTGAAAGCGGCCTATGACAAGGGTCAGGCCACATCTGATCAACGTGGACTGCGGAATAAAAAAAATTTCGACCTAAAAGTTCAGATCCATGACCTGCAACCAGGGGACAGGGTTTTGTTGAGAAACTTGGGTGTCCCGGGAAAACACAAGTTGGCAGACCGCTGGAAGTCCCAACCTTATGTTATCTGCAAGCAACTGCCAAACCTTCCTGTGTACCAAATTCCGCCTGAAGGAAGTGTGGGTCCATTGAAGGCTTGGCATCGGAACCATTTGCTGCCTCTCTCTGAAGCGGTTCGTATGCCCCCTGTGGAAGACTTGTCAGAGGCCCCTTCGACTTCTCGCCGGTCCAGACCAGTTACCAGATCTCAGACGACGCTCCCAGATGAGGGAGAGGGAAGTTCTCCATCTGAAGATTTGGAAGATGAAGAGGAGGTACCCGACTGGTTGTGGTCATCTCAGTTGCCAGAACCCACACCTGCCTCCCTGTCTTCATCTGACTTGGCTGATAGAGGAGCCCTTCGGGCAGAAGCCCCTGAATTCATACCCTTTTATATGGTTCCAGAAGAAGCAGCTGAGGATGAAGATCCTGAGGAGGAGGTTGCACCCTTCTCTGAAGAAGAACTGACCTCTCTTGAACCATCAGGTTCCTCTGTGTTGGAACATGAGGAGGTGGACATTGAAGAATCCTCAGAAGTGCCTGATCCTAGCACCTCTGAGAGCATGCCTCCACGGGAACAGAGGGAAAGGAGAGTCATTCACCCACCTAAGAGACTGACCTATGATCAATTGGGTGAATGTTCGGAAGAAGCTGTTTTTACCTCCAAAAGATCTCCTGACCAGCCTAGTTCCTCCACTGTAGATTTGGTGGGGGACAACCCTAGCTCACCCCCAGGCACAACTGTACAAGCCACCCAAGTTTTGGGGGGTCTGTGAGAGATCATGAGAACAAAGTATTAAAGTAGAAAACGTTTGCATTTAAGTTTGTACATAAGGATATTGGGTTTGGCCATTATAATAAGCACAGTTTTTGATGTTCACAATTTGGTTTACTTTGTGAGTTAATGTTTGCGCACATTTTGTTGCTCTGACCTCACTATATGTTTTTTTCTCTTTCTCACCTTTTGATGTTTTTTTTTACAACACAAACTTTAAGATGTAAGTGTTTAAGAAATTGCAAATGCACATGTGCTGTTTAAAGGAGCACTATATAAAAAAGCACTAGAAATCAGCACTATATTAACACTGTAGAAATCACTTATTTGCTTATTAATTGCACTTTATCGTTTACTGTTGCACTGCTATCAGAATACAAAATTGGATATATTCAGATTGACTTATTTCAGCAAAATGTTAATGTTTTTGTTGTATAATGCCAACCTATGCACTAGGGTACATACTGTTGACCTCTTTGGGGACCAAAGTTTCTCAAGTGGGGGGAGTGTTTGATATGTGGGAAGGAACTAGGCTCCCTCTAGTGGTAGCTGCATGGAATTTCCCGGGCTGTGACTTCCTTTTCACAAGATGAAGAAACTACATCTCCCAGGCTGCTTTGCAAGATCCAAGGTGCACGGCTGCACCGCACGGCACTATGGGGGAAGTTATTTAAAGGAAGAGAGAAGCGCGCGAAGGGGGGCGCCTTTCTGCGCTGGACTCTGAGGAACCAGCGAGCGAGAGTGAAGGACTGACACTGGATATTGGGCCAGAGCCTCTTAGCCTGGAGGGACGACGTGGAACCGTCCCATCTTAAGCACGAGGCACATTCCTGGAGGTCATACTGCTGTTTGCAGAGACGGGAGGTCATCCGCCAGAAGGACCTCGCGCGGCTGGCATATAGCCACAGGACTGAGACCGCAGTGGAAGCGCGCGAAGGAGAAAACTTCTGTTGGTGAGAGGGCACATGCCCAATAACTGACTTTATCTGCCGAAGAGATAGTTTTATCTACAGATAGCGGTAGCGCAACAGGAGGTGATAAAACCCCGGGGGTTTATCAGCATACTTTCTCAGGAGACTCATAGACAAACAGTAAGGTCTGTAAAGGAGTCGCCAGAGGTTTATCTCTCTCGCAGAAGTTATTGCTCAGTTACGCAGACACCCTGCGGTGACAACTAACAGCTCGTTGTTTCTCTCTCTCTTGATCTTTATTCCTAATCTGGATTACAAATGAGCTCTATTCAATAACCTTGCTAGCGAAGATCAACAAGAAAGAAGAGAACTCTGGGGGGGGGACTCAGATAGGCATACCTACCTGGTACTGTGTCTAGCCTTAATGCAGGAGGAGTGTGGGGGTATTCTTTTACCTTTTTAAAGCTGTTTTAAATAACCTTTTATGGACTTGTATTGTATTGTATTGTATTGTATCTCCCCTATTCAATTTGATATATAGTAAACTAAGTTTGGTTAATTACAATCCTGTGCGTTGTTCCATTGTGTCACCCAGAAGGACTACCATTCAAGAAGGTAACAAGGTATTGTTGCATAGTGAAGTATTGTATTCCAATCTGTGTATCCATTTGATAGTCCAGTCCTATTCTGGGTCAGTTGTGCCTGAGGAGGGATCGAGCCAATTTGATTGGGTTGTTAGGCAGGGTGTAGACCCAATAATATAATCAGCAGCTCCTGCGGGGGTGGTGCTACATATATATATATATATATATATATATATATATATATATATATATGCACACACATATATATATATATATATATATATATATATGCACACACACACATATATATATATATATATATATATATATATAATTATTATTGATTCAATTATAATTCATGCGTTATATTATATATATATATATATATATATATATATATATATATATATATATATATATATATATATATATATATATATATATATATATATATATATATATATATGTGTGTATATATATATATAAACACACACACATATATCTATATATAATATATAATGCATGAATTATAATCTAATCAATAATATAATTTTATTATATATATATTATATTAAATAATAAAATAATATTATTGATTCGATTATAATTCACGCGTTCAAATTTATCACATCTGGGATGTCTACTAGACTCTTGTTTTGGTCAGGTTTAAGTCAGTAATTACTAAGAATTGTAGGCCTATAATACATAACGCCAAATTTCCATGAAAACAATTGTACCGCTTTTGGTATGTAATTCCTGACATAATCATACCGCCAGGGAGGTTAATAACCAGCTATTGACTGCATCCTGATTGGGCAAAGCTTTGATAAGAATAAACATTTAAAATATATATTTTTTTAAATCACTCCTAATTTGCAGCATTTCTTCACAACCGCCTAAAACTTTTTCACAGTACTGGATATATAGAAACAACGTTTCTTTCTACGGTCTTTTCTAAAGCTGGCCATATATAGTTCAGCCAGATGAAAAAACCTGAACCCATTCTCCCCCCCCTACATTTGAGGATGGGAGAAAACTCCATGCTTCACCATTGTATTCTGATGGTGCTGCATTGTGGCAGATCACTGCTACATTCAATGGCTGCAGCTGCTGATTGTGCAACTTTTAATAGAAAGATATGGAATTTCTGCTTCATACATTCAGTGTATAGGAAAGTCACAGGCTGGAAAAGATTTCCTATTATTGCATTATTTTCATTTTTTTCTCCTTGTTTTCTCAGTTCTAAAAAAAACAGCAAAATTTGTAATTGTCATTGTAACGGATCAACTGGATTCCCGACTGGGTACCTTCGCTGACGGATGCTCCTAGTGCTTCCCGAGGGCTCCAAGCACTCCACCAGACACCCTAACCACCGCAGACCCCACGAACTGCCAAGGCTTGGTTAGGGTCTCGCCGTCTCCTACCCACCCTGGACCTATGACAAGGCTCCAGATTCCAGTGGGTGAACCTCTCTTTCCCCAGAGCGGAAAGCAGGAACAAGCTCTTACAAGAGCTTAGTGATTATTCAAGGGAGCATGAAGAGCATAGCAATCCCTTGTAGCAGATTTCCCCAATAAGAGACAGGACTCTAGATTGAGGGTGAAGTAGAACTCTAGGTTTAATGTTACAGCTGCCCTTTTATACAGTTTTCCCCCACAAGGTTACCACCCAGGTGGACCTTGTGGGGAACAGGACATAAATTTCACAATCCAAAAAAAACAGAGTTTAACACTCAGTCACTCCCATACAGTGTACACAATCCCTCCCCGCTGTCTGATTACATTATCATATGCAGATTAAATTGTATACAGAAAAATAATTAACCTGAACGAATTATCTAGCCATCTGGACAGAACAATGTGAGGTCAGTAACATTTAACAATTGGACAGGCAGACTTAACACAATACACATCCCACCTCAATAGATAGGCAATAGGACAAGACTGCCAATGACAGCCTGTCCGTCTCCTACATTTCAAGTACATGGAATACACACGAAATATTACTCTCCCATTTGAAGTTATCCAAACCATTTTCTCAGTGTCCCCCAAGTAACTGTCTTCCACTCCCAGTGACAGTGAGCACCATCACAGTCATCCATCACATATTGTATAAATATTAGTAATAGGAAAAATATTAGTGAGCTGATATTTTTAATAACATGGACAGGTGTTTTTTCCAAACCTTTTTAAAATGAACAAAAAATATACTTTTCATTGTTTGAACACCAACATTTGTTTAAAACCATGACATATTATTTTATTATCACATAAAATTAGCTTTTTTTTTCTGTTGATAATTGCTGTATATTAATCACGATAATAATGTTATTCAATAAGTCCTTATATTGAGCATTTTAGCACACATTTTATGTATGAGCAAGGCACTGAGGGGTTTAGCAAAATAAGGAAAATATACTGTATGTGAATCTAAAGATGTAAGCAGACATGAGTCTTAGGCAAGATGTCAACAGTATTCACAAGAAGTCACTTGTGAGCTCCAGACCTTTATCACAGTTCATTTAATTATTCAAGTGAAGCTTTGAATGTGAATCTCTGCTCTTCAAAGAACATCAGAGAGACTGGGGACAAAGCACATCCCATAGCAATGAACACTGTAGCATTCTGTCAGATGTACGGGAATGATCAACATTCTAAATACTACATGAGATATGAATTTTATTTACATTGTGAGAGTAATGCTCGTTAGACTGACATGCTTTATTTGATGAGGGGAAACAGGGAAGACACTTGCAGTAGTGTCTGTAAGTAAAAAGTAAATTTCATATAAAAGTAATTTCCTATAACAGAACAGAATTCACAGATGCTGTCATAGCAACAAGATTAAAAATTGGCAGACAATATAAAAGCTCCAATAGGTCCTTAAAGAAAGCTTTAAAAATGAAAGTTGAAAGCTACTAGGACCGTGCTAGAATGAATAAGGACAAAATCATGGCATTAGAGTTAGGATTCCAGAATATCAAGAGCATGATGATGTAGTCTGTCAAGAAAAAAGATCAAACCAAAACAAAGCAAATAATGCAACATGGAGATACACACAAGGTGTAATACTAGGAACCTTATCATAAGTCAAAAAAAATAGCTCTCAGTCTTGCCACACTGCCTTTACCAGCCTTTTCCTTAGGTCTGATTTTGCAAATGTTTCTTGCCATATTCTAGTTTTATGCTTTATTGTTTCTGTATGAAATATACATTTTAGATTTTTTTTTTATTTCCTGGACTGCGTAAAAGTATAATGAAGTTAGTAACTACAACACTGCCCTAGTAAAAATGCATAATACAAAATAAAATATTTTTTTATAATTATTATTTTAATTATTAATACAGGTAACAGTATCACACTATGGATGTTCTCACATTCCTTGCATGGTGAAAACAATGCTGGTAAATACTTGGAGAGAGAAGTGGAGGAGATAAGGAGGTGAAAAAGAGTGACCACTGAGTGGCAGGTCTGCTTTAGACACAATTTAAGTCTTAAGCCCCATACACACGATCAGATTATCGAACGATCTGTCGTCCGTTTTTTTGTGGCATGCTAGTCTGATGTGGAAAGTGAAGAGGTTATTTTCATACAAATTTTCCCATACGACAGAATTCTACTTCAGAAGTGATGTTATGTGTTGGATTGCTTTGTATGTGTTCTTTCGTCTCTGAGCATGCCTAGTCTTGCTCTTAAGATTTTTTTCCGTCAAAATCTGTACTAGTGAGACGAAAATCGGACCTTGATTTGACTGACGACAAAAATTTTATATCTTGCACATCAGGATTTTGTCAGCCGAAAAGTCAGAGTTGGCTGTCGAAAGCACCATACTAACAATCCGAAAATCGACAGATCGGTCGTCAGACGAATTTTCCCTACAGATTTTCTTATCGTGTGTACGGGCCTTAACACACTATGGGGAAGGGGTGGAGAAAGAAATATATTATCTGGGCTTGTCCTATGCATACAACTGGTGAGTTGGGGCACATAGGAAGGGAGCACGCCACATTGGAGTCAAATTATATCAAGATTCACAAAAGTTGTATGGATTTATAGATGTTAATGGGCTATTTCTGATTTTTTTATTGCACGGAGCACTTTAGTCACAGCACTGGATTATAATTTGCGATAACCTTTTTGTCATTTCAGCACTTTATTTTATGTCTTTAATTGATTGGACACATTAGAAAAATGGAATGTGTGGAATACTAGGTTAGCGCTGTAGTTACTAAATTTACTAAATTAGGTTTCCAACCATCAACACAGCAGCAGTCTAATTAACCACACAGTTTTAACAGAGCATTGCACAGGGCTATACCCATCAGCTTGCATAAAAGTGTGCATTATAAATATTGGGGTAGTAGAGGTATAAGGTATTCGTAACAACAGGTTGCTATTTGTATTACATGTTTTTTTTTACAATTTTCATGAGCTTAATTCAACAAAAATACTCATTTCTAAAAGCTCACTAAGAGATGCTCCAACATCCTTAGTTAGCATATCATACATTAAGAATTTAATATCATTGGGGTTCAAATCCTATCATGCAAAAAATATTTAAAATATAACTAAAGGCATATATTTTTTTTTTTTTTGAAATTGTAAAGAGGGATTGAAACACATGCATTTTTTGATTGCTATCTGTGCACCTGTTTGTGCAAAGCAATATCAAAATTGATAAGCAAACCCATACTAACTGTGCAGGATTAGCATTGTGCAAAAAAAAAAAAAAAAAAAAAAAACACACGTAAAGAGTACAAAAAAAGGAATCAGAGCTGAACTAATGAGAAAATATGTATGTATTCGCTAAGGCAGAGGCAATTGCAAACACAGAAAGATGAAAGAAGGAATAGCTAGTCAAAAACGTAGATAAACCAATAAACCAATAGACCAATGTCTCACACATATCATGGCAAAGTTAATTCATCAGGAACTGCTGGACTGCCCAGTGTAGGTTCCTTAAATAGACCATATTGTGTCAATTATGCCAGAGGATGTCTCCAATCAAAAGGCAGATGTCTCTGTCCATGGCACGTTATCTGGAGTGTGAATAAGTCACATCTCCAAATTAAAAGCTAATACTTGTCGCTGCGCTTATGGTGATATAAATTAAATTAATTAAAATTAAAAATAAATAAATGGTTTAGTAAAAATAATATAAAGAGCTGCAGCTAGAGAAGAAGGGGTTACTTTTAGAATGATGATAGATATAAATGTCAGCGCTGCTCAAAAATTAATAATTAATTAATAATAAAGTGTACTAGTGCTAAATCAATCCCATAAATATAACGTGTTAAATACTGTGAATAAAGTGTATACGTGCTAAATCAATTGCTCATATAACACAAAGTACAATATATACTGCGCAACATACACAAATAAATAAATCTATCAAGCAAACATTATTTTCATTCTATGGTAATAAATGTGCATAAAAATAAATTATTAATATACTGTGCAACATATGCTCATAAATAAATAAATAAATAAATATATCCAACAGAAAGTCTCTCCATTTAATGCCTATGTGTACAAAGTTCTTTGCTTAAATTCTTCTGTAAAGTGCTCTTGTGCTCAAATAAGTGAATCCTCTTCACAAAAAGTGGCAAGTGGTATCACAAAGTGCTCCCCTCTTGATCCCTCACTTACCAGGCGTAAGAGGGTAATATGCCTGTCACAGTGTACGGGCAACGGCTTGATGCGTTTCGCTCCACCAATCAGAGCGTCCTCATAAGCTATCAGTGTTGCCCGTACGTCCGACGTCATATCCAGTGTTTGGAGCGCAGAACGCGGAAGCGGCGTCCAACACCAGGAAATTCATTCAAAGCGTTTGAAAATCATTGTTTTTGTAAGTGTAACTTTTAATTTTTTGCAATAAAACTGCTGGAAGGTACCTCACTATGGAGATTCTTATTTTTATTATGGGGGGAGACTTCTGAACAGAGAGAAAAGCCACGTATCTTGCTTGATTGAGAGTGACCTGGAGTGATCAGAAGTGCTTACTAGCCAGAGTTTTCAGCATGGATAGCTGTGACAGGCATATTACCCTCTTAAGCCTGATGAGTGAGGGATCAAGAGGGGAGCACTGTGTGATACCACTTGGCACTTTTTGTGAAGAGGATTCACTTATTTGAGCACAAGAGCACTTTACAGAAGAATTTAAGCAAATAACTTTGTACACATAAGCATTAAATGAAGAGACTTTCTGTTGAATATATTTATGTATTTATTTATTTATGAGCATATCTTGCACAGTATATAAAACATTTATTTTTATGCACATTTATTACCATAGAATGAAAACAATTTTTGCTTGATAGATTTATTTATTTGTGTATGTTGCACAGTTTATTTTGCACTTTGTGTTATATGAGCATTTGATTTAGCACGTATACACTTTATTCGCAGTATTTAACACTTTATATTTATGGGATTGATTTAGCACGTATACACTTTATTATTAATTAGTTATTCATTTTTCAGCAGCGCTGACATTTATATCTATCAACATCTCCAAATTACATCATTTTAATGCGACTGTGTCATCCAGAACACAACTAAGCTCCCTTCCCAGAAGTGAATGGCTAGGCATCATTCAGGCAAGGGGAAATATATATTAAACAAATTGCAGTACTAGAAGTGAGACTTCTTGATTTACAGTTAAAGCATTAACCATCGTCTTCAATAAGGAAAATCCAACAGATGAATGGACCCCCCAGGTAAAGGGTTCAACATGTGTGTTAAATACTTTATATAAATTAACAAGTTTACAGCATTGGGTATGTGACAGTCAAGATGAGATATCCTTCTCCACACCCACTCTGAGCATCAACTTACTCGTTATAAGGACTCCATGTGCTAAGAGGTCAATATGAGCATTTTCAGAAGAAATCCACTACTTTAGATCAACCACCCAGGCTGTCTTTAAGGCAGGGCAAAAGGGGCAGCTGCACCGGGCCCAGTCATTGTTGTGGGGCCTAAATCAGCTGCCCCTTGAGCCTGCACTGCCTGAGAATAGTTGATAAGTGGATTTAAGAGGGCCCAAGAAAATGTTTGCCCAGGGTCCAATCAATATTGTCAATATCGTCAACCACCAAGATTTGTGTTATATCCAGAAGCTATCTGCAAACTCCTGATGTCACCATAAAAAAACATATGTTGCAATAGTAAATCCCAATATACAAGTTGTTGGACAATATTTTATAGCACTAGAAGTGAGGCTTCCTAATCTCCTAATCATGAATAAATCCACACGTTTATTACAGAAAACTCATCAGACAGATACCCCACAAGTACAGTAGTACTGTAGTACTGGTAGTGTCTCCTAAACTCCTGTCAACTGTCACTATATTGTCCTTTAAAAAGTAAACCACTATGGATCACTTTTCAGAGAATAGTAAGCTTTACCACTAATGTGAAAGAAGAGTTTGTGTCTGTGGCCCCTAAAGATTTATTTTAGATGAAATGTATGTAGGGCAGAGGTTATGGTTGGTGGAGTTATCATTTTTGGTATTTATTCATCCCAAAGGTGTTCTATTAGGTTGAGGTCAGGATTCTGTGCATGCCAGTCCTGTTCCTCCACCCCAAACTCGCTCATCCATGCCTTTATGGACCTAGCTTTGTGCACTGGTCCAAATCATTTGGTGTATGGGGGATTATGGTGTGGGGTTGTTGTTCCAGGGGTTGGGCTTGGCCCCTTAGTTCCAGTGAAGGGAACTCTTAAGGTGTCAGCATACCAAGAAATTTTGGACAATTCCATGCTCCCAACTTTGTGGGAACGGTTTGGGGTTGGCCCTTCGGGTTCCAACATGAGTGCGCGTCAGTGCACAAAGCAAGGTCCATTAACTACTTGCCGACCGCCTGGCGCAGATATACTGCTTGGCCATGTGAACCGATGTACCTATACGGGGGCGCACGCACGCCACCGGAAGCTCGCTTAAGCCCCTATTAGGCAGCGGGGAACCCGAAACCAGGGGGCCGGTGGCCACGTTCACCACCAGGCACCCTCGTTCGCTTCCCGTGGAGAGAACGGCGGTCTGCTATTGTAAACACAGCAGACCGTTGTTCTCTCTGGAATGAACACAAAGCACCTGTGATCCCCCTATTTAGGATCACAGGTCTCTGTGTTGATTCCACAAGCCCATCCCCCTCACAGTTAGAAAACACCCCCTAGGCAAACCCCCTGAGTTAACCCCTTCCCTGCCAGTGTCATTATTACAGTAACAGTGCATATTTTTAGCACTGATTACTTTAGTAATGTCACTGGTCCCCCAAAAGTGTCGAAATGTCAGTTAGGGGTGCAATCCGTCCACTGAAATGTCGCAGTCCTGCTAAAAATTGCAGATCACCTCCATTGCTAGTAAAAATAAATAAATAAATAAAAATGACATAAATCTTTCCCCTAGTTAGTAGACGCGATAACCTTTGCTCAAACCAATAAAAATACACTCATTGTTTTTTTTACCAAAAATATTTATCAGAATACAAATTGGCCTAAAATGATGAAAACTTTTGATTTTCTATTTTTTTTTTTTTTTGAAAAATGAATTGTTGTATAGCAGAAAGTGAAAAATATTGTTTTTTTTTTTTTTTCAGAATTGTCTCTTTTTTTTTATAGCACAATAAATAGAAATCGCACAGGTGATCAAATATCACCAAAAAAAAGCTCTATTTATGGGGAAAAAAGGACATCCATTTTATTTGGGTACATCCTCGCACGACCGCGCAATTGTCCAGTAAAGTAACGCAGTGCCAAATCGCAAAAAATTGCCTGGTCTTTAAGGGGGCAAAACCTTCTGGGGCTGAAGTGGTTAAGACATGGATGAGCAAGTTTGGGGTGGAGGAACTTGACTGGCCTGCACAGAGTTCTGACTTCAGCCTGACAGATAGAACACAGACTGCGAGCCAGGCCTTCTTGTTCAACATCAGTGGCTGACCTCACAAATGTATTTCTGGAAGAATGGTCAAACATTCCCATGGACACACTCATAAACCTTGTGAACTGCCTTCCCAGAAGAGTTGAAGCTGTTATAGCTGCAAAAGGTGGGCAACTCAGTATTGAACCCTAACGACTAAGACTGGGATGCCATTAAAGTTCGTGTGTGTGTAAAGGCAGGCTTTCCAATACTTTTGGTAATTTAGTGTGTATATACTGTATATAGAAGAATATATCCAATAGTAATAATGGGATGTAGAGGAACAGTGGTTGCCATGGTGTGATTTACTATGCTGAAAGATAAATATACACATATTATTAATGGGTATTATGGTACATTAATCCTAGAAGTAACAATAGAAAATTAGAAAAGACTCTCTAGAGGGCATAGTGACAAACAAATTGAGAGTGTGAGTCATGCAATAAAAACAGTGAACAGCAAGCTAGCATGGAGAAGAAAAGGGGTGAAAGGATGTGTGCATCAAAGAGAAAGACAGACAAGTGCTGATACTTACCAAAAAAACAGTTAAATCATACAACAAGAAACAATAGAGAAACATTCAGCAGATTTTATTTTACCCATACAATCCAATACCATAAAATCCTCATTGATCCCCATGGATGTCACTGTTGTGAGCCAAGATGTCCACCAGGCTTCTTTTTGCAATAGTATTTTGTTGGATCTACCCACTGGTATGTTCTAAGCTGCAAACTTGCAAACCGGGAAAACATAAATCATGTATAGCTAGAAAATAATGGGCTACTGCTGTCAATTCTTTTCCAGATGAAGGTTTCTGTTTTCATAGATTTGTTGTGCTTGTGGTTATTATAGTTGCAAACATATTAGTGAAAATGTCACCTCCTATAAAGCTAACCAGTTAACTTATTGTGTAGCTGCCATCAATTTTGGTATGTGCCAAATAATGTGAATAAATTACATTTGAGGCGCTACCTTAAATGTCAATGTGTATCAATATTAAACCCTACAAATGCATATAAAACCAAAACAGTGCTGTTTCTTTAACAAAAGCATTCCATTGTTCAAATACAATCAAAAACTGTCTATAATAAAATTTCTTTAAAGCACCACGTGCCGCATGCGGCACTTACAGGCCTATATCTCTTCTCAATATGGACCTCAAGGTCTTTACCAAAATCTTAGCGACGCAGTTGGCCGACCACCTCCCCCAGCTGGTACATTTGGATCAGGTCGAATTTGTGCCCTCTCGGGAAGCACACGATAACACAACCAAAGTCTTAAACTTAATACACGTGGAGAACATGACCCTAACCCCCACTGTTTTTCTGAACACGGACGCAGAGAAAGCATTTGATTGCGTAGATTGGCGATTCATGTTCTCAGTGCTAAAACATATTGGCCTCGGCGACAATATGTTGAACTGGATCTCCCAGGTCTATTCCAAACCCTCAGCACAGGTAAAGAGCAATGGGATCTTATCAGACCCCTTTACGATTGCCAATGGCACTCGGCAGGGGTGCCTTCTGCCCCCCTTGCTCTTTGCACTTACCTTGGAACCTTTCCTCTGTAGGATTCGCTCTAATCCTGACTTTGCTGGTCTGTGGTTGGGCGACACACACTGTAAAGTATCAGCCTACGCAGATTACCTTCTTTTCTCTCTCACTAACTTTCTAGTCTCCCTTCCTAACCTTCTACGCAAATTTGAGATGTATGGTTGCTACTCTAACCTAAAAATGAATTTTGGTTAGCTAAGTTCCCCAGATCTAAGTCACCGGGTTTGGATGGCCTCCCGATCAAATTTTACTCTTCATACTCTTCAGACGTACTGGTACCCCAGTTATTGACTTTATTCGAGCAGGCCTTTGAAACCTCCACCTTGCCTCCTTCCATGTGGGAGGCCTTAATAGTACTGATACCTAAACCTGGTAAGGACCCCCACCACCCTGCTTCTTACCGCCCCATCTCCCTCTTGCAGGTAGACGTCAAGATTTTGGCCAAAGTACTCTCGATTAGATTGAATAAGGTTATCCTTTCCCTGATTTACACTGACCAATCGGGATTTATGCCGGGAAGAAATACCTCCTTCAACCTGAGGCATCTGTTTATGAATTTGCAAGCTCGTCATGACAACTCTGGTACCAGAGTTGTGGTGTCCTTGGACACTGCAAAGGCATTAGACTCGGTTGAATGGGGGTTTCTATGGCGTTGCCTAGAGGGATATGGGTTTGGCCCCAATTTCATCCAGTGGGTGCGGGTCCTATATCAGGCATCTGTGGCCAGGGTCTTGGCCAATGGGTGGATGTCGGATAGCTTTCCCCTTACTAGGAGAACCCGGCAGGGCTCCCCCCTATCACCCCTCCTATACGTGCTAATGGCAGAACTGCTTGCGATAGCGATACGGGCACACCCTGACATCCGTGGCCTTTGGGTTGGTTCTTTGGAGGAGAAAATCGGGATGTATGCCGATGACATCCTTCTGTACCTGGCGGTAGAGATGGCCTTGCGGTTCGCAGAAAATTTTGCTTGTTCGCTACCAGCCAAATTTGCGAACACATGGCGTTGTTCGCAGCGGCCATATTTGTTTACATTGGGGAGAACTTTGACCCGTGACACAGCCATCAGGTGGAACGGGACAGCCAATTGAAACATTCCAGCACATGGACAGTCCCCCTACCCTATAAATAGACCCGATCTGGCGGCCGTTTCACATTCCGCTTTCTGCCAGTATAGGGAGAGGTCTGCTGTGCTCGTCAGGGAGAGTTTGCTAGACACATATAGCGTTGTGAAGATCCACAAAAGTCCTTTCCAGGGCTGGTATTTTTTGGTATAGGTCTACTAGTATCTTTTGAGCTTAGGGAGAGGTATCCAGTGGTTGCTTTGGGGGCAGTTAGAGATCGGCTGCAGTCACAAATCGCTCTGTCAATGTCCACAAAAGTGCTTTTCAGGGCTGGTATTTTGGTATAGGTCTAGTATCTTTTGAGCTTAGGGAGAGGTATCCTGTGGTTGCTTTAGGGGCAGTTAGAGATTGGCTGCAGTCACACACAAATCGCTCTGTCAATGTCCACCAAAGTCATTTAAAATGCTCCAATGTCGTTTTATGGTCTATTACAGTCTCTTTACTATAGGGCCAGGTATCCTGTGGTTGCTTTAGGGCAGGGGTGGGGAACCTACGTCCCGGGGGCCGTATGCGGCCCTCAAAGTCATTTGGTCCGGCCCCCCCGTGCAGCTGAGTCTGTCTCTCAGCTGATCTGTCAGAATGGAGCCAATGCTTCCTGTATAGTTCCGGCTCCGTTGTGACAGTCTGAGTGAGTCACAGGCGGAGTGATATCAAATGCATTCCGCCTGTGACCAATACAGGAAACATCGCCTCTTCCTCCAGCGCGGCACTGCTGCTAGCCAGCATTTCCCACCAGCAGCACACACAGCAGTACCAGCCAGAGCCAGCAGTACCAGCCAGAGCCAGCAGTACTCACAGCAGTACCAGCCAGAGCCAGCAGTACCAGCCAGAGCCAGCAGTACCAGCCAGAACCAGCAGTACTCACAGCAGTACCAACCAGAGCCAGCAGTACCAGCCAGAGCCAGCAGTACTCACAGCAGTATAAGGCAGTACCCACAGCAGTACCAGCCAGAGTCAGCAGTACCCACAGCAGAACCAGTAGTATCCACAGCAGTACCAGCCAGAGCTAGTAGTACCCACAGCAGTACCAGCCAGAGTCAGCAGTACCCACAACAGTACCAGCCAGCAGTACCTACAGCACAGTACCAGCCACCAGTACCCACAGCAGTACCAGCCTGAGCCAGCACTACCAGCCAGCAGTACTAGCCAGTAGTACCAGCCTGAGCCAGCAGTACCAGCCAGCAGTACCCACAGCACAGTACCAGCCAGCAGTACCAGCCTGAGCCAGCAGTACCTAAGGCAGTACCTACTGCACAGTATCAGCCTGAATAAGCAATACCCACAGCAGTACCAGCCTGAGCCAGCAGTACCCACAGCAGTACCAGACAGCTGTACCCACCAGCAGTACCAGCCAGCTATGCCCACCAGCATTAACCGCCAGAAGTTCTTTTCAAAACTTACCACCACAAAGTCGACTGCGCTCCAGACTGATCAACGCAAACCTGGAAAACCAGTTGCGAGTAGCAACATCATCAATACCAGCTAACATCACACACCTCACCAAAGAGAAGCAGTTGCAACTATCACATTAGGGGTGAGTTAATTAAATGTTTGACCAAATATAACGGGCACATTTTTAAGTTTTGTACGGCCCCTGAATGATTTTATAAATACCCAAATGGCCCTTGGCAGAAAAAAGGTTCCCCACCCCTGCTTTAGGGGCAGTTAGAGATTGGCTGCAGTCACACAGAAATCGCTTTATCAATGTCCACAAAAGTCATTAAAAATGCTCCAATGTCGTTTTAGGGTCTATTACAGTCTCTTTACTATAGGGCCAGGTATCCTGTGGTTGCTTTAGGGGCAGTTAGAGATCGGCAGCAGTCACATAGAAATTGCTTTGTCAATGTCCACAAAAGTCATTTAAAATGCTCCAATGTTGTTATAGGGTCTATTACAGTCTCTTTACTATAGGGGCAGGTATCCAGTGGTTGCTTTAGGGGCAGTTAGAAATCGGCTGCAGTCACACACAAATTGCTCTGTCCACAAAAGTCATGTCTGGTACACACAGCGTCAAACTCACTGGCCAATTTTTTTTTTACTGGTGTGCTACACCAATGCCACATATTGAAGTGGGGTGTTATTTAACCGTATAAATTTATAAGAGTATATTTTAGTGCTGCAAAAATGTGACCTCTCTTTGTATAAACAGTGCTACACACAGTGACAACAGTTACTGGGCAATTATTTGTAGAACTGGTGTAATAAACCTGTGCCCCCCCCCCCCAATGCCACATATTGAAGTGGGGTGTTATTTAACAGTATAATTTTCTAAGAGTGTATTTTAGTCCGGCAAAAATTTGGCCTCTTGCTGCGTAAACAGTGCTACACACAGTGACAACAGTTACTGGCCAATTATTTGTAGAACTGGTGTAATAAACCTGTGCCCCCCCATGCCACACATTGAAGTGGGGTGTTATTTAACAGTATAATTTTCTAAGAGTGTATTTTAGTCCTGCAAAAATCTGGCCTCTTGCTGTGTAAACAGTGTACAGCGCCAAACTCACTGGCCAATTTTTTGAACTGGTGTGCTACACCAATGCTCCCCCCCAATGCCACAAATTGAAGTGAGGTGTTATTTAACAGTATAAATTTATAAGAGTGTATTTTAGTCCTGCAAAAATTTGGCCTCTCGCTGTGTAAACAGTGCTACACACAGTGACAACAGTTACTGGCCAATTATTTGTAGAATTGGTGTAATAAACCTGTGCCCCCCCCCCCCCAATGCCACATATTGAATAGAGGTGTTATTTAACAGTATACTTTTCTAAGATTGTATTTTAGTCCTGCAAACATTTGGCCTATTTTGCTGTGTTAACTCTGCTACACACAGTGCAAACAGTTACTGGCCAATTATTTGTAGAACTGGCGGACTGACGGACCGGCAGATAGGGAGGAGAGGCAGGCAGAACTTGCATTGCAGAAGAGGTAGAAAGCAGACTGCAAATGTATCAGGAGCAAGCTATCAACCATGTACAGTCACAGGACGCCGGCACATGGCTCCGCAGTGTGGGCTTTTATTAATGTGTCCGTTGCTGACACCAGTGTTGCCATCTGCAGCCTTTGCAGTCAACGTCTAAGTCACGGAAAGCCCAACACTCACCTAGGGACAACCGCCTTAAGAAGGCACCTGAAATCCCATCACCAAGCCCAGTGGGAGCAAAACTGTCAGAACCCACAAAGCCACACTCCATGCTCTCACCGTCCAGCCCCTTCTCCTTCTCCTTCTCCTCCCCCTTCTCCTTCTCCTGTCTCCTCACAGTTGTCCAACACTCCACCTTCCATGATGCCGTCGTCACGTTTTTCTGGAAAAAGGCAGGCTTCTGTGGCTCAAATGTTGGAGCGTGAAAAAAGGTGTCTGACAGGTGTCCGACTACATCGGGTTAACGGCCGATGTGGACGCTCTGAGGAGTGATGAACCCCTGGACTACTGGGTGGGCATGCTTGACCTCTGGCCAGAGCTTGAACAATTTGCAATGGAACTGTTGGCTTGCCCACCGTCCAGTCACCTGTCTGAAAGGACGTTCAGCACAGCAGGGGGGATCGTGACCGATAAGCGCACTCGCCTAGCTCATGACAGGCATGGATCTCTGAGGAATTCAACACATGTGACCAATAGACCAGGTTTCATCGAAATTCCTCATGCCAGGCCACAAATATCTGAAAGACCGCTATCCACCCACAAAAATTCTTGGTCCTTGGCTTCGCTAAATACAGCGGCATAAAAGGCATTTCATGTCCATTGAATGGCTAATTTTTGCAGCCTATACAGGCCGACACTTACTGTTCTGCGTACTGTGAATGCCTACTGTACCTCTAGCCATCATATACTACATTCTTTGCTGTCAGTTCAACCCATCTGAGCTCATGTTTGCGGCCTAAACATCCCGCCACCTACTTGTGTATACTGTGAATGCCTACTGTACCTCTAGCCATCATATACTACGTTCTTTACTGTCAGTTCAACCCATGTGAGCTCATGTTTGCGGCTTAAACAGCCCGCCACCAACTTGTGTATACAGTGAACGCCTACTGCACCTCTAGCCATCATATACTACGTTCTTTGCTGTCAGTTCAACTGATGTGAGCTCATTTTTGCGGCCTAAACAGCCCGCCACCTACTTGTGTATACTGTGAACGCCTACTGTACCTCTAGCCATCATATACTACGTTCTTTACTGTCAGTTGAACCCTTGTGAGCTCATGTTTGCGGCCTAAACAGCCCGCCACCAACTTGTGTATACTGTGAACGCCTACTGTACCTCTAGCCATCATATACTACGTTCTTTACTGTCAGTTCAACCCATGTGAGCTCATGTTTGCGGCCTGTACAGCCCGCCACCAACTTGTGTATACTGTGAACGCCTACTGTACCTCTAGCCATCATATACTATGTTCTTTGCTGTCAGTTCAACCCATGTGAGCTCATTTTTGCGGCCTAAACAGCCCGCCTGTTAGGAACGCTTCCTGAGCATGTGCTGTCATGAGTCTGCAACCTAAAGGGTTAACCTAGAGCAGACTAATTGCAATAATTGGCAAAAAGGCTGCCTTATTTAAACAGCTCAGCAGCACTGCACTTCGCTGTGTTGTCTTAAGCTCTCCTGTGTTCTGAACTAAGGATGATCGAACTTTTGAAAAGTTCGGTTCGGCCAGAACATCCGAACTTCCCGAAAGTTCGGCCCGGATTTCAGAACCCCATTGAAATCAATGGGACCCGAACTTCGGTAATCAAAAAACACAATTTTTAAGCCCTAAAACCCAATAAACGCCCCTAAAAAGTGCCCAGGGTTCTGGGTCATGCCCCATTAACTATTAATCACACAAAAAAAAGTTCTTAAAAATTGTCATTTTTGATAAAAAAGCCAATTATTGAAAAAATAAAAAAAAAAAAAAAAGAGATTTTTTGGATTTAGTATCTGGGGGGTCTAAAGGGTGTGCATGTGAAGTTTCAGCTCTGTAGCATGTCCAGAACCATAAAAAAAAAAAAAAGATAATTTTTCAGTAGAACAGGGATGTGGGTCGGGACCCTCCTTTAACTTTAACACCTATATGATCTTTTTTTCTGGTTCTGGACATGCTACAGAGCTGAAACTTTACAGGTACACATTTTAGACCCCCCAGACACCAAATCACACAAAAAAAGTTCTTAAAAATTGTCATTTTTGTTAAAAAAAAGCCAGTTATTGAAAAAAAAAAATAAAAAGAGATTTTTTGATTTTTACTTTGGATTTCAGATCTGGGGGGGTCTAAAAGGTGTGCATGTGAAGTTTCAGCACTGTAGCATGTCCAGAACCAGAAAAAAAAGATTGTTTGTATTAGAACACTTTCTTTCAGGACAGGTAGTTAGCTTCTCTCCCGGTTTAATAGCAGGCATTTTTTGGGGTTCTTTGCAGTCAGGAAAAACATCTGAACTTGTGTATAGTGGTACTGTGCACAAGTTCTGATGTTTTGCCTGCCTCCAAAAACCCCCAAAAAATGGCAGCAAAAACACACCTGGGCATTTTTTTTTGGGACGCCAGCGTTTTTTTTGGCATTTTTTGGGGTTCTTTGCAGTCAGGAAAAACATCTGAACTTGTGTATAGTGGTACTGTGCACAAGTTCTGATGTTTTGCCTGCCTCCAAAAACCCCCAAAAAATGGCAGCAAAAACACACCTGGGCATTTTTTTTTGGACGCTAGCGTTTTTTTGGCATTTTTTTGGGTTCTTTGCAGTCAGGAAAAACATCTGAATTTGTGCATAGTGGTACTGTGCACAAGTTCTGATGTTTTGCCTGCCTCCAAAAACCCCCAAAAAATGCCAGCAAAAACACACCTGGGCATTTTTTTTTTGGACGCTAGCATTTTTTTGGGTTCTTTTGAGGCAGGCAAAACATCTGAACTTGTCTATAGTGGTATATATACACACATACTTATATGTTTATACACACCTAGACATATATAGGTGTGATAGTAGCAGAAATATATTAGTGTAAATGATTTCATTAGTGCAAGCATTTATTTCTGCTACTATCACACCTATATATGTCTAGGGGTGTATATACAGACATATATGTATATATATACCCCCTATACACATGTTCAGATGTCATGTCTGACATCAAACATGTCCTCAAAAAAGCACTGACAGTGGCAGCCCCTGCAGCATAAAAAATGCTTGGCTGGTGAGAAGCCATAATGGTGTCCCGAAGCTATTCAGAGAAATGATAATTTCTCTATAGCGGTCACCCTGCTATGGAAGGGTTTGGTCACCCTGCCATAGCAGTCACTGTCAGTTAACCCTACACTACACTACGGTCCCCTGACACTTCATGCTTTCCCTACAGAAACTAAATTTTTGAAGCTAACTTAAGTGTAAAGGAGCACTCTAACTACACCAGATATCCCTTTCCTCACACTAAAAATAGCTAAATGACACTTTTAAAGTAGAATTAACAGAACTGCTTCCACTCTCTTCCATGTCCAGTATAACAATGCTAGGAATATGGCGGGGGCGATCTTATATACTGGGGGGCGTATTTACTAATGATTGGCCTAGGGACCCCCTAGTCACTCCAATCACATTCCTAGCATTCTCCTGCCCCCTCAATTGGCTTTTGCTAATGGTTCTGGTCCAATCATGGGCTTTTAAAGCCCATTTCCTGAAGCATTGCATTTTGGGCGGTTCTGGTTGCCGAATTCCGAACTTTTTGGGGCAAAAAGTTCTAAATTCGGCCGAACCTTGAACACCCAATGTTCGGGCCGAATGGATGGTCGACCCGAACCGTTCGATCATCCCTATTCTGAACCTGCTTCCTGTTGATTTCCTATCTGATACCTGTTGACCTTTGGCTGGTCTCTGACTTCGCTTGTTTGCTGCCTGTCCTGATCCCGGCTCGTTTTGACTACTCTTCTGGATTCTCCTTGTCGGCTCATCCACCTTCGGACCTTGACCGGTTACCCCCTGGTGGGGCGACCCTGGGGACCGCGACCTGGTATCCACCTGCAGCCAAATCCATCCTCACCATCAGAGGCCCTGGTGAAGACAGGTGGATGCTTAGACCCCGCACCTCAGGTTAGCCTGTGCTACTCACCTCGGGTTTCCAAACAAGCTCCGCCCACCGGCAACGGTAAGCCTTCTCTGCACGACAGGCTTCCACCTGCCTCATAACACCGCCACCTACTTGTGCATACTGTGAACGCCTACTGTACCTCTAGCCGTCATATACTATGTTTTTTGTTGTCAGTTCAACCCATGTGAGCTCATTTTTGCGGCCTAAACAGCCCGCCACCTACTTGTGTATATTATGAATGCCTACTGTACCTCTAGCCATCATATACTACATTCTTTACTGTCAGTTCAACCCATGTGAGCTCATTTTTGCGGCCTATACAGCCCGCCACCAACTTGTGTATACTGTGAACGCCTACTGTACCTCTAGCCATCATATACTACATTCTTTGCGGTCAGTTCAAACCATGTGAGCTAATTTTTGGAGCCTATCTGAGTATACTACATATTGACGTGGGGTGTTATCTGAGTATACTTTCATAAGAGTATTTGTGTCCTGCAACAATATTGCCTCTTTTGCTGAATGAAGTCTGATACACAGTGCCAAACTCACTGGCCAATTTTTTGAACAACTGGTGTGATAAACCAGTGGCCCCCCAATACCACATATTGACGTGGGGTTTTATCTGAGTATACTTTCATAAGTGTATTTGTGTCCTGCAACAATATTGCCTCTTTTGCTGAGTGAAGTCTGATACACAGTGCCAAACTCACTGGCCAATTTTTTTAACAACTGGTGTGATAAACCAGTGGCCCCCCAATACCACATATTGAAGTGGGGTGTTATCTGAGTATACTTTCATAAGTGTATTTGTGTCCTGCAACAATATTGCCTCTTTTGCTGAGTGAAGTCTGCTACACACAGTGCCAATGCCAAACTCACTGGCCAATTTTTTGAACAACTGGTGTGATAGACCAGTGGCCCCCAAATAGCACATATTGAAGCGGGGTGTTATTTAAAAGTATACTTTTCTAAGATTGTATTTTAGTCCTGCAAAAATTTGGCCTCTTTTGCTGTGTTAACTGTGCTACACACATTGACAACAGATACTGGCCAATTATTTGTAGAACTGGTGTGATAAACCTGTGGCCCCCCAATGCCACAGATTGAAGCGGGGTGTTATCTACACAGACACATGATCTAGTAAACATGGGCAGGGAAGGTATATCACTTTTACTGCCCACTGGGTGAACCTTCTGACGGCCGTTAAGCATGCAACCCGTGGCACCCATGTAGATTTAGTTGTACCGCCACAGATTGCAAGCAGGCCTGCCTCTTCTCCTCCTCCTCCTCCATCCTCCCTCTCCTCCTCGGCTGACTCCTCCTCTTCCGCTGCTACCGTCTCTTCTCCTGCGCCGCCCAAGATCCCCAGAACCTATTCCACATGCCAGGTGAGACGTTGCCACGCTGTGCTGCGTCTGTTGTGCCTTTGAAGCCAAGAGCCACACTGGTCCTGCACTCCTTTCAGCTTTGCGTTCACAGGCAGATCAGTGGCTGACACCGCTGAATTTGTCAGTTGGTAAAGTGGTGTGCGACAATGGTGCCAATCTGCTGAGCGCGCTGAAACAGGGCAAAATAACACATGTGCCATGCATGGCACAGGTCCTGAACTTGGTGGTGCAGCGATTCGTTGCCAAATACCTTGGGGTCCAGGACGTCTTGCGGCAGCCAGGAAAATCTCGGGCCATTTCCGAAGATCTTACACAGCCATGGCTCGCCTTGCTGAGATTCAGCGGTGACACAACCTGCCCCTCATGCCCCATACACACGTGCAGATTATCTGCAGACTTTTGTCTGCAGACTTACCAAAACCATATAATATGAGGTCAAACCTAAACACTTTCAATTTGTATGCAATCCGGCAGGCCCTTGCACTACATAGAAAAGGTAAGTCTGCAGACAAAAGTCTGCAGATAATCTGCACGTGTGTATGGGGCATCAGGCGTCTTATTTGTGACTGCCCGAAGCGATGGAACTCAATGTTGCATATGCTTGATAGGCTGCTCCAGCAGAAACGTGCAGTTAATGACTACCTGCTCGAACTCGACGGCAGGACAGGTTCTGGGGAGCTTGGGTTTTTTTCACTTCGCCAGTGGCTGCTCATGCGGGATGCATGCAGACTTCTGCAGCCATTCGATGAGATCACCAAACTGGTCAGTCATGGCCAGGGCGCCATAAGTGACACCATACCTTATGCTTTCTTTCTGGAGCATGCATTGCATCGTGTCATTGATCAAGCCGTCGAGGAGCAGGAGCAGGAAGATAAGGAAGTCGCAATGTTGAATGAATTCCCAGGGGGTGCTACTCCATCTGAGACAAATCAACAGCAGGAGTCTGAAGAGGAGTCAGAGGAGGAGGATGGTGCTGGGGGGGGGATGAGGAGGAGCAAGAGCATGCTTTAAACCTTTCTGGGATCCCTGGTATTATCCGTGGATGGGGGGAGGAGAACGAGGACAACATTATCCTGGACGATGAGCTGCAAGCAGGCCACTACACTGCTTCCAGTTTAGTGGGAATGGGGGCCTACATGCTGTAGTGTTTTAAGGGGGACCCCCTTATAAAATGCATATAGGCCAAGGACCATGTACTGGGTGGCAACGTACTTAGACCCCCCGGTACAAACACAAAATGGCGGAAATGTTACCACAATCACAGAGGGCGGTCAGAATGCAGCACTTCCAGGCCTTGCTGCTGGAAATTCTGCTTTTCCATGCGCTGGCAGAGGAATTTCCAGTCACAGAGAGACAGTTGCGGGTAGCAATCCAACAGCACCTGCAAGAAGAGGGCAGTTGGAAGATGTCTTGGTCACTTCAGATATGAGATCCTTCTTTCAGCCTAACCATCGACAGCTGTACTCATGATCCAGCATGAGGGAACGCCTAGACCGACAGGTGTCCGACTACATCGGGTTAACGGCCGATGTGGATGCTCTGAGGAGTGATGAACCCCTGGACTACTGGATGGGCAGGCTTGACCTCTGGCCAGAGCTTGCACAATTTGCAATGGAAATGTTGGCTTGCCCCCCATCCAGTGTCCTGTCCGAAAGGACGTTCAGCGCAGCAGGGGGGATCGTGACCGATAAGCGCACTCGCCTAGCTCATGACAGTGTAGACTGCCTCACATTTATAAAAATGAATGAGGCATGGATCTCTGAGGAATTCAACACATGTGACCAGTAGACCAGGTTTCATCAAAATTCCTCCACCCACAACACTTCCTGGTCCTTGGCTTCGCTACATACAGCGGCATAAAAGGCATTTCATGTCCATTGAATGGCACATTTTTGGGGCCTTTCAGGGCCGACAATTATTTTTTCTGTGAATGCCTAATGTACCTCCAGCCACCAAATACTAAGTTCTTTGCTGTCAGTTAAAACCATGTGAGCTAACTTTTGGAGCCTATACAGGCCGACACTTAAGGTTTTGTGTACTGTGAACACCTACCATACCTCTAGCCATCAAAAACTACGTTTTTTGCTGTCAGTTCAAACCATGTGAGCTAGTTTTTTCAGCCTATACAGGCCGACACTTACTTCTGTATACTGTGTGAATGCCTAATGTACCTTCAGCCACAGAATATTACGCACTTAGCTGTCAGGTAAACGCATGTGGGTTAATTTTTGGGGCCTGGAATGGCCCACACTTACTTCTTTATCCTGTGAATGCCTAATTTTTCAGACTGGAAAAGAAAAACAATGGGTTTGTAAAGGTTCTGCCAAATTGTGAAATGGATGCGGACCCATTTTACAGATGTGTGAATGGACCCTATATGTATTAGACAATGTAATGTATTTACCGGCTGCTGTCAGTTCTGGCTGATTTATGAAAACAAATATATATTTTTTGCTTTAAAAAAAAAAAATAAAAAAAATTAGGGCAACTTTTTCAATTGCAATACTTCTGTTATGACATTGTCCATGTGCTGGGACTATTTTAGCACAGCTAGTATGTCTTTTGTGGCTGCAAATATGACCTAAAGGTTTTTAAAGTTTGCCTCCCATTAAAGTCAATGGGGCCCGCTGCAAACTCGCGGTTCGCAGACTTTTGAGAAAATTTGCGGGTGGCGTTCGCGAACCGCCCCGGCCGATGTTCGTCCATCACTACCTGGCAGACCCGGGCAGTTCCCTTTTCACCGCCCTTGCTCTGATTGAACACTTTGGCCGTTTCTCGGGCCTTAAAATTAATTGGGACAAGTCTCAAATATTGCCCATAGATGACGTCTCCTCCTTCCCCATCAAGACGAGCCTCACCTTGCAGAGGGTGGACCGTATTAAATATCTGGGAATTCAGGTCACCAGCTCACTGGCGGACTACATATCTGACAATCTACAACCTCTGTTTGCTCTACTCAAGACCAAAACACAAACCTAGGCCCGCCTTCCTCTGGGTGTGATGGGCCGTGTCAATCTGGTAAAGACGGTGTTACTGCCCAAGTTACTTTATGTGCTCTGGCATTCCCTGGTTTACCTCCCCCTTAAATACTTCCTACAGCTGGAATCCCTTCTTAAGCCTTTCATATGAGGATCTAGCAGACACAAGCTTGCCTGGCGCAAACTTAAAAACCCCACTGATCTGGGTGGGTTGGCACTCCCTGACTTTAACTTATATTATTTGGCATCACAGCTCTCCCAGTTTTTCCACCTGCACAACTCAGACAGGGAAAGGTTCCTGACTCTTCTGGCTCCCTCCTGGACATGTGCGTCTGCAGATACTTTGTCGATTGTTACAATGGGATTCCATGGGGCTGAGACCCATGAGGGTAGGACAACTATGCTTTTCCACTATAGACGAATCTGGGATGTGATGTCTGACAAACTTGACTTCCCCTCACTTCACAAGCATACGCTGCTGTGGCATAATGCCCAGCTCCCCGAATTCGCCTCCATCCCAGATGCGCACGCATGGGCCCAGTATGGAATCTGTTTTCTTTTCCATATACTCACAGGCACACTCAAGACCTTTGATGCTCTGAAATGTCAATTTGGGCTGCCTAACCATATGTTTTTTCGCTACTTGCAGATTCGCCATGCATTTCACGCACAATTCCCGCAGCCTGTGCGTAACATCTCCCCGGTCTCCATACTGGAGGTGGTCAGGGGCTCAGACCCTAGGCATCTCATTTCGAACCTTTATAATATACTATATTCACCAGCTTCTATGGTTCTAGCGTAATCCCCCAAGACCAGATGGGAGGGGGAGCCTTGGAGGATGAGGAGTGGGGCGACGCACTTGACACATGTAAATTGGTCTCCCCAAAGCTGTCAGACCGCCTCACCCAAATGTTCATCCTTCACCGAGCCTATCTCACTCCTATCATGATAGCCAGGTACATAAGGGACGCTTTAGAGCTCTGCCCCAGGTGTCGGTTGGAGCGGGGCTCCTTCTATCACCTCCTTTGGAGCTGCCCAGAATTGCAGGGATTTTGGATGCAGGTGGTCAGATTTTTGCATGACACAATGGGCTCCCCTCTAACGTTGACCCCCAAACCATGCTTGCTGGGGATATTCCCCGACATAAGCGTAGACAAATTCACTACCCTCTTTTTGCATGAGACACTATTTTCAGCTAGGAAAGTGATTGCACGACAATGGATGCGCGATAAACCCCCCCCGCCTTTCATGATTGACTCAGAGAAGTTAACAATATGCTGCCCTACAAAAAACTCATATATGCCCACTGCGGGTGCCCTTCAAACTTTAACCAAATATGGGACAGATGGGTACAGGCTGCGTAGACATGTATTTGATTTTGCAGTATTGTTTATGCCGAATTTCTTTTCACCATATTTTCTGTCCTTGTTTACTGTTAAGACTGTAGAGCTATTACTGTTACAGGTTTGGCAATTCTCACACTTAACATATGTGATGGATGTACCAAGGTATACCTCTTTTATACGGACTCTATTTTGCTGTATTCCCATGATAGTTTCTCGATTTCTATTTGCATTTTTGTAACTGTGCTTTTTTTTATCAATAAAAACAGAATATTACAGAATATCACCCTGCTCTCACTAAAGTCCTCAACCTGCACTAATCTGCAGGAGACCAACTATAAAATACTGATGCGATGGTATTGAGTGTTCTCCCTACTGCACAAATTCTACCCACATACCTCAGATCTTTGCTGGAGGTGTGGAGAGGAATGAGGAACATTGCCACATGTCTTCTGGTCCTGCCCGAAACTTTCTCAATATTGGCAGGCAGTTGGTGACCTTCTTAAAGACTTCAAAGAGTGTGAGATTCCAAATGACCCTGCCTTTTTTCTACTCCATCTCTCCAGTATCCCGGTATGAAGATATCGGAAGTCTCTGTTATTACACATTCTCAATGGCGCTATTACTGTTATAGGTTTGGCAATTCTCACACTTAACATATGTAATGGATGTATCAAGGTATACCTCTTTTATACGGACTCTATTTTGCTGTATTCCCATGATAGTTTCTCGATTTCTATTTGCATTTTTGTAACTGCTTTTTTTATCAATAAAAATCTTGTTTGATTAAAAAATTAATTTTGGTAAATCTGAGGCCTTGGGTGTTGGTGTTTTCCCTGTGCTTCTGCAACACTTGCAAAAAAGCCTTGCGTTTAAATGGACAAATACGGCACTTAAATATCTAGGCACCCAGATTCCTCCTGACCTTTCCAAACTATTTGACCTTAATTTCCCTTCTCTTCTACTCCAGATTTGGAAACTTTTAGAGTCCTGGCACCAGGGTCTACATTCCTGGTTCGGGAGTTGTAACCTCCTGAAGATATCTATTCTCCCTAAGATACTTTATCTATTCCAGGCACTACCAATCACGATGCCCCCAGATTTTTAAAGCAGATGCATGCCATGTTTACAAACTTCATAAGGGCACACAAGAAACCATGCTTCCCTCATGATCTTACGAGACCTAAACTACATGGGGGTCTGGCTCTACCGGATGTCTTTAGGTACTATCAAGCCACTCATGTAGGCAGACTGATAGATTGGAGGCAACATTCCCGGCATAAATTGTGGATACACCTGGAGCAATTACAATCTGATGTCTCCTTGTCAGGGGCTCCTTGGTGCAGGGACTCACTCCCGCGTACCCTTAAGCTGCACCCCACTGTGGGAGCTACCATTCGGGTGGTTGCCTCGCTTTGCACCCATCCATCTATATCTTCCACTGACTCTACCCTATTCCCGATCATAGGTAATCCGGCCTTTACTTCAGGCCTTCAGGATCCCTCATTCCTAGAATTGAAGGATCGGGAACTCTTTCAGGCCTCCCACTTCCTGGTAGACCATGCATGTCCCACACTTACCCAGCTAACAGATACTGTGGGGCCATTTTGACGTACCTTCTGGAAGGCGATTCAGATCCACCATTACATTCTTTGCCGTCCCCAGCGACATATCTTCATGCTCTTATGCCCTTTGAGGAGCACTGCACCAGTGAGGGTACTCTGTCCCGTCCCCTCTCTACAATGTACAACCTTTTGATTTCTCCACCTGAGCAGTGCTTCCTGCCGTCTCTCCAAAAATGGGAGGCGGACCTCGTCGCACCTTCACACCTCTGCAGAAACAGACATACCTCAGTGAAACAAACAGTGATGGCCATGAGCTGGCCTGGGTGCCACCCTGCTGTGAACATGGTTCCATATCCTCCTCCATCTCCTCCTCCTCATCATCTGCCAGAATTGTGCCCCTGCTGGACAATTGTGTCCCTGGCATTTGTGGGTGCAGGAACCCACCCTCGGAGCCACTTGCGAATGACTGCCATAAAAGCCTTGGAAATTATACCACTTCCTCCTCCTCCTTCTCATCCTGTGCCACATCCTCTTCCATCATTGCCCAAAGTGTTTTTTCAAGAAGGCATAGAAGTGGGATACTTAAGCTGAGAACGGCGTCATTGACACTGGCCATGTTGGTAGAGTAATTGAAACAGCACAACAAGGCACACAGGTGACACATGGAGGCCCAGTTATTGGTGGTGAAGTGGTGCTGTTCCGCAGAGTGAAACACGTGTGTGTGCTGCAGCTGAAACTCCACTATGGCCTGCTGCTGCTCGCACAGTCTTGCCAGCATGTGCAAGGTGGAGATCCACCTTGTGGGCACGTCACATATGAGGCGGTGAGCGGGAAGGCTGAAGTTACGCTGCAGCGCTGACAGGTGAGAAGCAGCAGGGTGAGAACGCCGAAAGTGCGCATAGACTGCCCACACTTTCTGCAGCAACTCTGACATATCGGGGTGATTTCTAAGGAACCTCTGCACCACCAAATTCAGCACATGCACCAGGCAAGGGATGTGTGTCAAACTGGCTAGGCCCAGAGCTGCTACGAGATTTTGCCCGTTATCGCCCATCACCAGGCCGGGCTTGAGGCTCACTGGCAGCAACCACTCATTAGTCTGCTGTTGAATGCCCCTCCACAACTCCTGCACGGTGTGTGGTTTTTCCTCCAAACAGGCAAGTTTTAAAACTGCCTGCTGTCGTTTATACCTGGCTGTGCTAAAGTTGGTGGTGAGGGTGTTACGCTGACCGGAAGAGGATGAGGAATCAGAGTAGGAGGAGTTAGGATCAGGAGGCAAAATTGAAATGCCCTGCAATCCTCGGTGGTGGAAGGACATGCGTCAAACTGCTACCCACCTTAGGCCCAGCTGCTACTGCATTTACCCAGTGTGCTGTTAGGGAGATATAACGTCCCTGACCGTGCTTACTGGTCCATGTATCCGTAGTTAGGTGGACCTTGCCACAGATGGCGTTGCGCAGTGCACACCTGATTTTGTCACCCACTTGCTTTTGCAGGGAAGGGATCGCTTGCCTGGAAAAGTAGTGGCGGCTGGGCACGATGTACTGTGGGACAGCCACTGCCATAAGGCTTTTAAAACTCTGCGTCTCCACCAGCCGGAATGACAGCATTTCAAAGGGCAGGAATTTTGAAATGCTAGCATTCAGGGCCAGGGATCGTGGGTGGGTAGGGGGGTACTTCCTCTTCCGCTCCAGTGTTTGGAAGATAGAAAGCTGAACGCTTCCATGGGACATTGTGGAGATGGTTGTTGGTGACCCAGGTGGTGGTGTTGCTGGCGGATCCTCTGTTTGTGGGGTGGCAGGTGCCACTGTCCCTACAGAGGTGGATGAAGAGGCCGATACTGCAGCAGCAGAAGAGGAAGCAGGAGGAGCCAGAGACCTTTCTTGGTTTTTGAAGTGTGCACTCCACTGCAGCTCATGCAGGTTGTGCTCAGGTTGAGAAGGTTTATGCCTCGCTTCAGGCTCTGATTACACAGCGTGCAAACCACTTGTGTCCTGTCATCATCACATTGTCTGAAGAACTGCCATGCTAGAGAAATCCTTTGAGCTGGCTTTGGTGTGCTTGGTCCCTTGCTGCGTTGAGCAGTAGAAGGCGTAGTGTCTAGGGCACGGCCGCTCCGCTTTGGCACCCTGCTCCCTCTTCTGCTGTGCTGGTGGCTCTGTGCGACCACCGCCTCTTCCTCCAAACTACTCAGGTCACCTGCATGACGTTCATTCCATGTGGGGTCGAGGACCTCATCGTCCTCCATATCGTCTTCCATCCAGTCTTCACCCCTGCCCTCCTTGTCGGTCTCCACAATTTGTAATTCCACAGCAGTTGGCACCTGTGTTTCGTCATCATCCGAGCCGTGCTGCGATGTTCCTCCCATGTACTCATCTTGAGACATAATTGGTTGGGCAATCGGTGCACTCAATCTCTTCCACTTCTGGGGCAGGGCTAGGTGGATGGCCCTGGGAAACCATGCTAACAGAGTCATCAAAAAGAAGAAGAGACTGCTGCATGACTTGGAGCTCAGACTGCTTGGCGTGAGGTGGTGAGGTGAAAGATTGATGGACATTAGCTGCAGGTGCCAACTCTGACCTTTCAGCAGAAGACTTGGTGGGAGACAATGTGAAGGAACTGGAGGCACAGTCAGCAACCCAATCTACTATCGCCTGTACTTCTGGCCTCAACATTTGTAGAGGCACATTAGGCCCTGCCAAATACTGCTGCAGGTTCTGTCGCCTACTCGCAGCTGAGAAAGGTGTTTCACCTGTGCGTGTAGCTGGCACAGATCGACCACGTCCTCTCCTTGCAACAGGAGCTCCCCCAGCAACACCACGACCCAGGTCAAATCCCTTTTTTGACCTTCTTCTCATATTTATCAAATTTTTGATCTTCCCCTAAATGGGTTTTTATTGATAAGCGGAATACAACAGCAGTATCCAAAGGGTTTATCTCACTGTAAGATATGCAGACTAGGCCGCAATTACATTTTTATCCCCTAAATGGGTTTTTATTGCAAAGCGGAATATAACAACAGTATGCACTGGGTGTATTTCACTGTAACATATGCAGAGTAGGCCGCAATTAAATTTTTATCCCCTAAATGGGTTTTTAATGCAAAGCAAAATACAACAACAGTATACACAGAGTGTATCTCACTGTAACATATGCAGAGTAGGCCGCAAATTAAATTTGTATCCCCCTAAATGGGTTTTTATTGCAAAGTGGAATACAACAGTATGCAAAGGGTGTATATCACTGTAACATATGCAGACTAGGCTGCAATTACATTTTTTCCCCAAAATGGGTTTTTATTGCAAAGCGGAATACAACAACAGTATGCAAAGGGTGTATCTCACTGTAACATTGTAATGTTCCGGTACCTTTGGTACCCTAAATTACACTTTCCACAAGTGTATGTGCCCCACCATTTACTTTTGGAAAGGTGCGCATACACCTTTAAGACTGGAGCTGTCATCACCCAGCGCCGGACTAGATGGCTATTTAAAGCGCTGGTTCTCACTCACATGTGTTCGTTCAAAAACCCTTACCTGGATGCTAACCTTACTTGAAGCTTCCATGCTTGCAAGCTTACTTCGCTGACGGAACCTCGCTGCGCTGATCCCTGTATCCCGCTACTGGATCATCCGCCTCTCCTGAACCACCCTTCGGCTGTATCGCTAATAGTGCTAAGTACCCCGCAGGGGAATTCTCTATAAACTTATACTAAGCTTACACTATCTAGCTCTGCATAGTAAAGACTGTTTATCACATCTGCATAACTAGATTGCTAGCTCTTGAGACTACTGCTACTTTTCTGCACTGGGTTGATCTCTTTTGTATGTCCACCTGCTATTCTATCATCTGCTATCATACAACATTGCTAAACCTTCCTGCATCCATCTGCTACTGTCTCACCTTCAAGTGTCTATCACCTACCACCTCCACTCAACCTATCCCTCAACCTTCATCATTGTGTTACCACATACATAAAGTCACTCTAGGAACCAGTTTGCTAATTGTGTGTATTTACTGGCTGAAATAAGACCTTCCACACATGATGAGTCATTGAGGTTGGGAATGGTATCTCAGCATATCTCTTACATGACTACTGACGTGGAACTATTTCTGCAGCTGAAAATCCACACCATATAAGAAACGCAGGAGCGTTACAGATTGAACGAACCAAAAAATGGATTCAGCAGAAATAACCACTCAGGTGACACAATTAAAACAGCAAGTATCTGCGTTAATACACGCACTTGCTGAATTAAAAGAAGACAATCAGGCTCTGTCGCAGCAGGTAATTAGACTGACACAACTTACCTCTGCTCAGTCCCCTGAACCCAAGATAAATCCCCCTTTGGTATTTACAGGCGATCGCAAAAAATTTCGCGAATTTAAAAACGCATGTGAGTTACTTTTTTTGCTAAAACCTCGTACCTACCTTACTGATCACATTAAGGTTTGTACTATTATTTCTTACCTATCAAACGATCCTCGAGCCTGGGCAGATTCTCTTTTTGAGAAAAACGACCCGCTTCTCAACTCCTATGCCTTGTTCCTGGCAGAGCTCACTAGCCTATATGATGACCCCAATAGGCAGAGTACTGCTGATCTTCAGTTAAGATCCTTGAAACAAGGAAGGAGGCCTGTAGAAGACTTTGTCGCAGAGTTCAAGAGATGGACCCTTGATTCAGAATGGAATGATGCATCTCTGAAAACCCAATTTAGGCTTGGCCTATCAGAAACCGTTAAGGACGAGCTCGCCCGAGCGGATCTGCCAAAAACCCTGGATGCACTAATACAACTCAGTATTACCATAGATAGAAGACTACGAGAAAGAAAGGCTGAAAAGATGGGAATGCCATTATCCGTTTCCTCTCGGAGTCTGGCCGTTGATCCCGTTCCTATGGAGATAGGAACCATACGCCCACCGCTATCAACTATGGAAAAAGCCAAAAGACGAAATGAAAATCTCTGCTTGTACTGTGCATCCCCGGATCACAAGATAAACGTCTGTCCCCTAGTCAACAAAAAGAAGGGTGAGTGTTCACATGTCTCCCTAGGAGGATTGACAACTTCATTCACTAACCCCTACATTTCTGTTTTTTTGACATTACAGTGGGACCAGAACAGGATTAATACTAAGGCCATGATTGACACAGGATCTTGTGGAAATTATATGGATATATGTTTTGCTGCTTTAAATAAAATTCCTATTATTTCTAAACTCAAACCTGTCTCAGTAAGTCTTATTACCGGTGTTCCGTTATCCCCTGGTCCGATCACCGATCAGACACAAGCACTTCTAGTCACTATTAACGAGTCTCATAGGGAGACTTCTACCTTCGATTTAATACCATCACCCCACTTTCCCATTGTGTTGGGACTTCCCTGGTTGCACACACACCAACCAACCATAGATTGGAAGAAACGGTCCTTGACCTTCCCTTCTTGTTATTGCGAGGAAACGTGTAACCTCCCGTTTTCCGGGAAGATTCTGTCTGTGGTGACAGATGAGATTGCACCACTATGTTATCAGGATCTTTCTGAGGTTTTTCTTGAGAAAAATGCTCAAGCATTACCTCCTCATCGAGACTATGATTGTAGCATTGATCTACTCCCAAATAGCAAATTGCCGTTCGGTCATGTTTATCCTCTTTCACAGGATGAACTTGCCCATCTCAAAACCTATTTGGATGAGAACTTGGAAAAAGGTTTTATTAGACCTTCCACTTCTTCCACAGCAGCAGGACTCTTTTTTGTTCGCAATAAAGATTCAAGTCTCAGACCTATCATCGACTACAGGAAATTGAATGCTATTACAATAAAAGATCGCTATCCTCTACCGCTTATCCCTGAGCTCATTGAGCAGGTGCGTGGAGCTACCTATTTTTTAAAATTAGACCTGAAAGGAGCATACAATCTCATTTGAATCCGTGATGGACACGAGTGGAAGACTGCATTCAGAACTAGATACGGATTGTTCGAATATCTTGTGATGCCATTCGGCCTATGCAATGCCCCTGCAGTTTTCCAACGATTTATAGTCGATATTTTTAAAGACTTACTAGATGTCTGTGTTGTGGTATATCTGGACGATATACTTATATATTCACGGACCCTGTCTGAACACATAAGACATGTAAGACTTGTATTATCGAGATTGCTTGCACATAATCTTTATGTGAAGCTGAAGAAATGCTTGTTCCATAAAGATGAGGTACTCTTTCTAGGCTACATCATATCCAAAACAGGAATCGAGATGGACATGAGTAAAATATCCTGCATTCAGGATTGGCCTACACCAACTACACGCAAGGCGCTACAGCGATTCCTGGGATTTTCAAATTTCTACAGGAAGTTCATAAAAAACTTTTCTGCTATTGTGAGACCCCTCACACATCTCACTAGCATAAAAATACCATTTAAATGGTCAGAAGAAGCAAATAAGGCTTTCCACTTGTTAAAGACAAGGTTTACTTCCGCTCCCATATTACGCCATCCAGACCCATCCCTCCAATACATTCTGGAGGTAGATGCGTCAAACATGGCAGTAGGAGCAATACTCTCCCAACGACCTACCCACACTTCACCACTTCATCCAGTCGCTTTTTTTTCTAAATCCCTGAGCAGTCCCGAGATAAATTACCCCGTGGGTGAAAAGGAACTGCTTGCTATAAAATTGGCTCTGGAGAATTGGCGACATTTACTCGAAGGCACCCAACTACCAATAATTATATACACGGACCATAAAAACCTCCAATATCTTCAGACTAGCAAAACTCTCTCGCATCGACAGGTACGATGGTCACTATTCTTTCTAAGGTTTAACTTCCTAGTGACCTACACACCTGCAGATAAGAACAAAAAGGTGGATGCACTATCACGACTAACTGAAGAAAACTACTTTGAAATCCCTTCCGTTCCTATAATACCTCACAAACGCATTATTGGAGTTGTCCGTTCCTTAAAGGAAGAGGTTCTGCATGGTATAAGTTTGGATTCACCCCCACCACAACTAAATACTGATGCAGAAGGCTTCCTCTACTACAACGACAAACTTTACATACCACCTACCCTACGCACCAAGATCTTGGAATTATCGCATGATGTGCCTATGGCAGGACATATGGGTATGACAAAGACTTTCAATTTGATTTCTCGACAATTCTGGTGGCCTGACATGAAAACATCTATACAAAAATTCGTCTCTTCATGCAATGTCTGTGCCAGGTCCAAAATTGACACTACGAGACCATCCGGTCTACTATGCAGTCTACCAATACCCCAAACTCCATGGGAGGTTTTGTCATTGGACTTCATCGTAGAATTGCCTCCTTCCAAAGGATTTAATACCATCTTGGTGTCAGTGGACCATCTGACAAAGATGGCACATTTCATTGCTATTCGCAGACTACCTTCGTCCAAACAAACGGCAGAACTCCTGATGAAACATGTCTTCAGATTACATGGTATCCCAAAAACTCTTCTGTCTGACCGTGGATCCCAATTTATTTCTAAATTCTGGCAAGAACTATGTCACATACTACGGATTGAGCGGAAGCTCACTTCTCCTTACCATCCGCAGACCAACGGACAGACTGAAAGAGTCAACCAATGCATCGAGCAGTATTTACGTTGTTACACTTCTTACCAACAGGATGATTGGTTGGATCTTCTCCCCCTGGCAGAATTTGCCTACAACAACGCAACTCACAGTACAACCAAGCAGAGTCCGTTCTACTTGAACTATGGGTTCCATCCCTCTATTCTCCCTCCACGCATCCTTCCTTCAAATAACCCAGTAGCCTCAGACTATCTTACCCAAATAAAGGATTCTCTGGGTTTACTAAATACTACCATTGCACACGCTCACAGTCAACAAAAGAAGTACTATGATCTTCGTAGAAGACCTTCTCCACAGTATACTATCGGGGACCTCGTTTGGCTCTCAACAAAAAACTTGAGACTGAAGATCCCTAGCAAAAAGCTTGGACCTCTGTTCTTGGGACCTTTCCCAATCAAGAAACTTATTGGAAAAGCTGCAGTGCAGCTTACATTGCCAATGGACCTAAAAATCCATCCCATTTTCCATGTGTGGCTACTAAAACCCCATGTTCCGGACCAAGGAATAAGGCCTAATATTCCACCTCCCCCTCCTGTACAAGTTGAAGGTGGAGAAGAATACGAGATAAAAGAGATTCTGGATTCTCGTATCTACAGAAGAAGACTTCAGTACTTGGTTAGATGGAAGAACTATGGGCCCCAAGACGACACCTGGCTAAACACCTCTGACATACATGCCCCTAGATTAATCCGCAATTTTCATGCGAGATACCCAGACAAACCAGCTCCAGAGGCCTTCAGGAGCAGGCCTTAAGGGGGGGGTATTGTAATGTTCCGGTACCTTTGGTACCCTAAATTACACTTTCCACAAGTGTATGCGCCCCACCATTTACTTTTGGAAAGGTGCGCATACACCTTTAAGACTGGAGCTGTCATCACCCAGCGCCGGACTAGATGGCTATTTAAAGCGCCGGTTCTCACTCACATGTGTTCGTTCAAACACCCTTACTTGGATGCTAACCTTGCTTGAAGCTTCCATGCTTGCAAGCTTACTTCGCTGACGGAACCTCGCTGCGCTGATCCCTGTATCCCGCTACTGGATCATCCGCCTCTCCTGAACCACCCTTCGGCTGTATCGCTAATAGTGCTAAGTACCCCGCAGGGGAATTCTCTATAAACTTATACTAAGCTTACACTATCTAGCTCTGCATAGTAAAGACTGTTTATCACATCTGCATAACTAGATTGCTAGCTCTTGAGACTACTGCTACTTTTCTGCACTGGGTTGATCTCTTTTGTATGTCCACCTGCTATTCTATCATCTGCTATCATACAACATTGCTAAACCTTCCTGCATCCATCTGCTACTGTCTCACCTTCAAGTGTCTATCACCTACCACCTCCACTCAACCTATCCCTCAACCTTCATCATTGTGTTACCACATACATAAAGTCACTCTAGGAACCAGTTTGCTAATTGTGTGTATTTACTGGCTGAAATAAGACCTTCCACACATGATGAGTCATTGAGGTTGGGAATGGTATCTCAGCATATCTCTTACATGACTACTGACGTGGAACTATTTCTGCAGCTGAAAATCCACACCATATAAGAAACGCAGGAGCGTTACAAACATATGCAGACTAGGCTGCAATTTTTTTTTCCCCCTAAATGGGTTTTTATTGCAAAGCGGGATACAACAACAGTATGGAAAGGGTGTATCTCACTGTACCATATGCACACTAGGCTGCAATTTATTTTTTTCCCCTAAATGGGTTTTTATTGATAAGCTGAATACAACCGTATGCAAACGGTGTATCTCACTGTAACAAATGCAGACTAGGCTACAATTAAATTTTTTTCCCCTAAATGGGTTTTTATTGCAAAGCGGAATACAACAGTATGCAAAGGGTGTATCTCGCTGTACCATATGCAAACTAGGCTGCACATTTTTTTACCCCCTAAATGGGTTTTTATTGTAAAGCGGAATATAACAACAGTATCCAATGGGTGTATCTCACTGTAACGTATGAATGAAAAACTGAAAAATAATTGTCCCCTTAATTCGTGCTTGTTGAATAGCAGATTTGAACTGCAGTGTCTAAATGCTGTAAGTCCCAGTAAAATATGAAGGAAAAAAGTTTTTTTTTTTTTAAATCCAGATTAAGCAGACACATATGCACTGAGCTTGCATTACATGGCCGCTACATGCCGCATGCCTAACAGGTTGGATACTGTTGTTGTTCTATTCCGCTATTGAATAAAAAAAACAACTTTTGAATGAAAAACAGAAAAATATTTTTTTTCCCTAAATACTGAAAAATAATAATTTTTCCCTTACATTGGTGCTTTTTGAAGAGCAGATTAGAAAAAGCAGTGTCTAAACACTAAACGTGTCTAAGTAAAATATGAAGGAAAAACGTTTTTTTCTTTTTTAAATGCAGATTAAGCAGACACATATGCACTAAGCTTGCATTACATGGCCGCTACAAGCCGCACGCCTAACAGACTGTTAAATGTTTTTTTTCTCCCTCCTTCTCCTCACTGGGCTCAGGTCAGGGCAAAAAGATCGTGCACTGCACCCCCACACAATACAATCAATGTAGATCGCTGTCTGATTAAAGAAGATTCTTCCTATTCTTTCCTGAATGCAATCTCCAGCCTGCCCCTACAAAAATCTCCTATCTCTCCCTCAGGGCAAAAAGATTGTGCACTGCACCCCCACACAATACAATCAATGTAGATCGCTGTCTGATTAAAGACGATTCTTCCTATTCTTTCCCTGAAAGCAATCTCCAGCCTGCCCCTACAATAATCTCCTATCTCTCCCTCAGCAGCATCAGGAACCTGTCCCTACAGTAGTTAGAGCAGAGTGACGTGTGGCGCTATGTGACTCCAGCTTACATAGAGTCTGGGTCACATGCTACACTGGCCAATCACAGCCATGCCAATCAGCAAGCGTTTAACTAGTCTAACCATAGAAGCCATGAAGGCTTCTATGGTTAGACTAGTTAAACGCTTGCTGATTGGCTGCCTTGCACCTGTTGAAACCGTGCAATTAAAACCGCGCCAAAACATCAAATAACATTAGCGAACAATGGACAGTATCCCGAACATACAGTGAAATGTTCGGTTCCGTGTCCGGGTACCGAATACCCAAAAGTCTGGTACGATCCCGAACAATACAGTCCTGGTTTGCTCAACCCTACCCAATACCTCTGGGAACTGTAGCAAACTCTCATTCAACCTCAAAAATCGATTCACAGAAGATGACATTTCTGATAATGAATAATATAAAATAATGGGGGCATGATTCGACCATGTTATATTTATGATTTCAGTATTCTAAACTGCGTGCACTTGTCTGTGAGGGATCAGGAAATAATCTATTCTTGTATATATCTTATGCATAGGACGTGTAGTCTTTTTCTCCCACATGCTGTAGTCGCTATGCATCCACAAGTTGAAGTTTATGTAGTGTTTGAGTTATTTGTTTACTAGTTCAAGAGGGAACAGATGAAAGTCCAGTTGAAGTATTAACTGCAGGTATTATAGGTATATTTAAATCCACACTTAGGATACATTGTCCTTCCAAAAAGTCTGAGAAAATGTTCAATGTTGGTGCTAGAAAAACATCTTGTTGATAATTAGGTGCATATATAGACACCAGTGTCACCTTAACCCCACCTATCGAGCCCTTAACAAAGGCATATCGACCTCCAAGATCAAGAAGAACTTCTTGCAGAGTCCATGCAAGCTTATTCAAGATAAGTATAGTTACCCCCCCTAGATTTAGAACTTGCATTAGTTGAGTGATACCCTAAAGAATAATGTTTATTTCTTAGAATGGGAGTTTTATCCTCTCGGAAGTGCGTCTCTTGAATAAACGTCACATCTGCCTGTGAACGTCTCAAGTCGTTAAAGAGCATATATATTTTTTCGGGTATATTGAGACCCCTTGAGTTTAACTAAATTACTTTTATATTTGTCATTGGTCCCAAATCAAAAAAAGGAAAGAAGAAAAAAATAGAAAAAAATAAATAAAAAGGGAAAACCCCCTTAGAGAGAAAGGCCCCCCTACCTACAAGAAATAACTAATTGTTATTTATACGCCCACCAAGAACCCTAAAGATGTAAGCGTAATCCTATTTGGGGGGGGGGGGTATCCCGACAGAACCCCAGGGCGAGGCCCCAGCCCCTCTCTCTCCGACCAAAACATAGTTTCTATGTAAATTCGAATTTAACCGGCATACATCTAATCCAATACAAAGGTGATAATAATACTACCCCCTTCACTTTCACAATACAAAAAACTAGCTCACATGTTAATGTCCAAATAGTTCTTTATCATTATAGGCCCTTAGATGTTATCTCTCCAACACATAGCTTCATCTTGGTCCACAAGGAGGAGGAGGGGGAAAAGGGAGGCTTATCTCCCCCCTCCCTCCCCGTCTGCCTCCAAGCACTGGGGCCTCTTTTACACTTAAATTGTAAGGGAAGGCACCCCTGCAGAGAATCACTGAAAGCATTATATTAGTCCACTCTCATTGTCACCAAATAAGAATGCTAAATTTCAAGAGTATATTTAATCCATTATTAACCTCATCTTGTGTCTTCCGATGTGTTTACTATAACACAGAATATATTGCCCGTCCTAAAAGATACAGGTACTAAAAGTGCAAAAAAAAAAGTAAAGTGCAGTATAGTGCAACAACAAAAAAATGCAAAATGTGTTAAAATAACAAAAATTTACTGGGAAAAAAATGTCATATATTTGTATGAAAGTATGTACATTATGTTAATTATTGTGTATTTAAGTCATATATAGAAATTACATGGTGTGCAGAGATTGGGACTATATCACTCAATATCTACACCTCCACAAGTGCATTATAGTTCAATTTTGTGACAAAAAAAAAAAGGAATAAGGGTAAAGTGCAATATAGTGCAACAACAAAAAAGTGTTAAAAATATCCAAAAGTAATTTAGTGAGAAAAAATTCAATATATCTGTATAGAAATATGTAAATTATATTGATTATAGTGTATTTAAATAATAATAATTAAAAAAAAATCATATTCATGTAAGACTTTTATAATGTAATAAATAAAAAAACGAAAAAAAAAAAAAACACACTTCCCACCCCCATACCCCCTTTAGATGATCATATCTATTCTAGTGTCCCCCTCTTAACTGGTACTCTCCCTCTCAAGAATCAACCAGAGCACATATTTGCAGTCTCTAGCCCTTTTTAACCCATAAGATCTAGAACATTCATAACTGATAGCCTCCAGCCGAAACCTCAAAAATCAGCACATTTCATTTTCACTGTCTATCTGCTCATTAACCTCCCTGGCGGTATGATTATGTCAGGAATTATGTACCAAAAGCGGTCCAATTTTTTTCATGGAAATTTGGCGTTATGTATTATAGGCCTACAATTCTTAGTAATTACTGACTTAAACCTGACCAAAACAAGACTCTAGTAGACATCCCAGATGTGATAAATTTGAAACACAAATGCATGAATTATAATCTAATCAATAATATAATTTTATTATATAATATATAATATATATAATAAAATTATATTATTGATTAGATTATAATTCATGTGTTATATATATATATATATATATATATATATATATATATATACATATATATACATACATATATACACATATATATATATATATATATATATATATATATAATATAAATGTGTTATGTGTTTGGTGCAACGTTTGAATTTCCCTCCCAGTTCCGCTCCCATGCAGCATTGCTGCTGCAGGGAACGGAACCAGGAAGTCATCACACCGACGGACGAGCGGCGGGGATCTCGGCTGGCGGTCACAGCAATGAGAGATCATCGCTGGATCGCCAGGAGAAGGTAAGAGACACCGCTGTGTTCTCTGCACATCTACCCCGAGCGTGACTCGGGGATACCGATCCTAGACTAAAAAATCCACACCGAGTCACGCTCGGGGATACCGCCAGGGAGGTTAAGTCGAAATTCATAATCCTGTAAATCATGTAAAGTCCCTTTCTTTATAATGCTTATTTTTCTTCTACATATAATTCCCGTCTCTCCTGACCCGATCTTCAAATTCTCCCTTCCAATGAACCCCCAGTCACCTTCAATTCAGTTTGCTTCTGTGGATGTGGGAGAATTTGGTTCTTGTAGCTCAACTGTCCCTAAAAAGCTGAATAATTTTGGCAAGTCTGCTGGATTGCATAAAGTATAGAAGGTCAAGCCCTTATGAAAAGTGACCGCTAGCGGGTAACTCCAGTGGTATGTAAATCCCAGCTGCTTAGCCTTTTATAGTACCGGGCGTAATAGGGCCCTACGATGTAACGTGGCTCTGGAAAGGTCCTGTAATATTTTGATGTTAGCTCCCTCATATTCAATTGATCCTATAGTCCATGCCTTCCGAAGGATCTCCTCTTTTTTAGTATAATAATTGATCTGACTGATTACATTCCAAGGTCTACCAGAGTCCAACAATCTGGACCAGGGACTCTATGGATCCTGTCTATTTCTAATTTCTAACCCAGTACTTTATGAAAAATGTTTCTCATCAAATCTTGCAACTGCTCTCTTCCTATTATTTTAGGCAGGCCCCAGAGTGTAAGATTATTACGTCGGCTCCTGTCTTCCATATCTTCTATGTAGAGCTGTAGAGAAATCGCTGTATTCATATAAGCATCTCTTGATGTTTCTAAGCTTAGAACTCTCTGTGTCAGTGTAGACACCGCCAGCTCTCCGGAGTTTACCTTACCCGACAGCTCATCCACATCTCTGCAAACCTCCTGTATGTCTTTGCGGTATGTTTCCTCCAGCCTTGAGATAATAGTTTTCATCTCAGTCCTGGTTGGAAGGGCCCGGAGGAGAGTTCTAATATCTGCATTCACCGCATCGCTTGACTCAGCATGGCCCCCAGAAGTCTCCACATAATCCACTATCTGCTCCGGTGGATCTGAGAGTGTAGCCGCCAACTCCGCACTCCTCACAGTTTGATATGTGCCTCATGGAGTTACCATCTTAGTTTCCAAGAGCCCAGTCTGCGTGTAGGGGAAAAAATAATTTATCTCCTCCGACGGTCTAGTTGTTCGGGTGCAGGCTGATTTAGCGGTGGAGCGAGTTTTCTGTTTTTTTGCCACTGACATGCCAGAATTATACAGCCAAGTATGTTTGGGTCAGAGAAGGAGCAACCAGGAGCTCATGCAGAGCACGTCCTCACCCCGCCATGTCACAGCTCTGCCCCTCAAATGGCCTGATTAAATACAATCCCCGCCGTTCGCAATAGGAAGCGGCATGAGTTCCACCTACCTTCCACTGGGCCAGAGGTGACAAAATCGGAAATAACACTGCTACACTGGACTTCACGCATTTCACCAGAAGGGGTCATCAGGAAGTAATCAAAGACAAATGCCTTGAGGTTCAGTGTAGCGGTAATTCTTCAGGTTTTGTCACGTCCAGCCCAGTGGAACGCAGATGAAACACACGCCGCTTCGGATTTCGAACGGCGGTGATTGTATTAAACCAGGCCATCTATAGTGGGTGCTGCTTGCAGGGGCACATAAATGTGAGTTTTATAACATATTTATTTTTATGATAACATTTTTAATCATGTGTGTGTGTAAAGGCAGGCTTCCCAATACTATATATAATAATTGGTAATATAGTGTATATATAGAAGAATAAATCCAATAGTAATAATGGGATGTAGAGGAACGGTGGTTGCCATGGTGTGATTTACTATGCTGAAAAATAAATATATTATTAATGGGTATTATGGTACATTAATCCTAGAAGTAACAATAGAAAAATCAGAAAAGACTCTCTAGAGGGCATAGTGACAAACAAATTGAGAGTGTGAGTCATGCAATAAAAACAGTGAACAGCAGGGTAGCATGGAGAAGAAAAGGGGTGGAAGGATGTGTGCATCAAAGAGAAAGACAGACAAGTGCTGATACTTACCAAAAAAACTGTTAAGTCATACAACAAGAAACAATAGAGAAACATTCAGTAGATTTTATTTTACCCATACAATCCAATATACAAAAAATCCTCATTGATCCCCATGGATGCCACTGTTGTAAGCCAAGATGTCCAACTAGGCTTCTTTTTGCAATAGTATTTTGGTGGATGCACCCACTGGTATGTTCTAAACTGAAAACTTGCAAACCAGGAAAACAAAAATCATGTATAGCTAGGAAATAATGGGCTTCTGCTGTCAATTCTTTTCCAGATGAAGGTTTCTGTTTTCATAGACTTGTTGTGCTTGCAGTTATTATAGTTGCAAAAATATTAGTGAAAATGGCGCCTCTTGTAAAGCTAACCAGTTAACTTATTGTGTAGCTGCCATCCGTTTTGGTATGTGCCAAAAAATGTGAATAAATTATATTTGAGACTCTATCTTATACTGTATGTCAATGTGTATCAATATTAAACCTTACAAATGCATATAAAACCAAAACAGTGCTGTTTCTTTAACAAAGGCATTCCATTGTTCAAATACAATAAAAAACTGTCCATAAAAAATTTTCTTCAAAACACCACGTGCATATAAATGCTTTGTATTCTTACTCAAATCTGTGATAAGCCGAGTCTCATGATCTCGCTGATCACAGAGTGAGCCGCTCGTGCTCCGCAGGATGTACATGGACGCCCTCCAGGCAATTAAGGTCCGCACTGTTGCTGTCTTTCGGCTATATTGCGGACGGGAAGTGATTAAAAATGTTATCATAAAATACATATGTTATAAAACTCACATTTATGTGTCCCTGCAAGCGACACCCAGTATAGATGGCCTGGTTTAATACAATCACCACTGTTTGCAATCCGAAGCGACGTGCATTCCATCTGCGTTCCACTGGGCTGGACCTGACGAAACCTGAAGTATTACCGCTACACTGGACATCAAGGCATTTGTCTTTGATTACTCCCTGATGACACCTTCTGGTGAAATGCATTCAGGTCCAGTGTAGCAGTGATACTGGCCCAGTGGAACGCAGGTGGGACAAACGTAGCTTCCAATTGCGAACAGCAGTGATTGTATTAAACCATGCCATCTATATTGGTGGTTTTGGATATAAGCTGAGCCCTTCTTGAAGTAAAGAAGCTTTATAAAAGTGATGAGGGTTCTGGTGGCCCAAAGTCATCTGCTGAGCGTCCCCCCTATTTAAGGTGGAGGAGCACAAGCAAGGAGCACTTTCTCAGAAGAATACAGAGCACTCATATGCATGTGATGTTTTGAAGACATTTTATTATAGACAGTTTTTGATTGTATCTGAAAAATGGAATGCTTTTGTTAAAGAAGAAACAGCACTGTTTTGGTTTTATATATGTTAGTAAGGGTTTAATATGGGTACACATCAACATTTAAGGTAACACCTCAAATATAAGTTATAATAGTTGTACTTGTGCACTTGCAATAGAAACAATTGAGTACTGTCCATGATACATTTCTTTATTTGTATTAACATCTACATTTTTAGGAAAAGCTTTTGGGGTGTACCACCTTCTTCAAGGTCCGAGCAGTATTTCTTGCAGAAGAGGTTACAACCCAATAGCTCGCACCTTATACTCAGAAGACTGGGCTAATAAGATATTGGGGTAGATTTTAAATGTTTTCATTACATCAAGTAGATTTGGAAGAAAAACTGAAAATTTCCTATCAAATACTTACCATGATTTTCCTTTCCTGATGGACTCCATGGCAGCATAGGTACGGGTTAACCCCGCCTCCTCTCCTACCCTATAGGACCCCACTCCTATAAATTTTTGCTCTGTGCAAGGAGCTGTGTTCCATGACTAGCCTACTCCAGCAGACAGGAGGGAACTCCTGCTGCCATGGAGTCCATCAGGAAAGGAAAGTTACGGTAAGTATTTGATAAGAAATTTTCAGTTTTCCTGACAGACTTCATGGCAGCATACGCATGAGAAATAACTAGCCATAAACACTCGGGTGGGCAATTGCTGGTCAAAAAAAGGTTTAATTTGCACCGTCAACAGACAGTATCTGCAAACCAAAGTTAACAGAGGACAAAGAGGCCGGTTCAACACAGTAATGGGCCATAAAGGTGTTAATTGAAGACCACAAGGCCGCTCTGCAGATCACTTCAGGTGACGGGAGGTTGCACACGATGTAGAAATACTTCTGGTTGAATGAGCAGTCACCGCCTCCGGAGGCGCCAAGCCCTTAGCTCTATACGCCCACAGAATGGTCTGAACAATCCAAGCCGCAATAGATCTCAAAGAGGCATGCAGGCCCCTGCTCTTTCAATCTAAGAAAACGAACAGATGGTCGGACCGACACTTTAAAATAAAGCTGCAGCATAAGCTTTCCTGGTTGGGTAGAATTCCTTCGGTTAAGATGACCCTACTACCTAGAATCCTATATTTATTTCGGTCTCTCCCCATACCCATTTACAAACCCCAATTGCTTAACTTACAATCTAGTATAATCAAGTTTGTGTGGGGCAAGAAAGATTATCGCTGTGCGAGATCAATCCTTTACAGACAAAAAACGCAGGGCGGTTTGGCTTTACCAAACTTATGGAAATATTACCAAGCTGCTCAACTAGCCCAGTTCTCTGCGATCTATACCCGTGGTCCAAAACCGGATTGGATCCAGATAGAAAGGCAAGCCATACCCCATCACACTCTTGACTATATTGTATGGTGTCCTCCGAAATTCCAACCAGCAATTTTAGCACCCACCCTTTCTCACTCGATGCGACTATGTAGACAACTTTACCAACTTCCCTCTTTAGTCTCCCCTATGAAACCGCTTATCCATCTGTATCACCATCCTCAGTTCTTGCCCGGTCATGACATCAGGGCTTTCCAGTGGTGGATGAACAAGGGTCTATACCGCATTGTGCACTTTCTTACACCTTCTGGCCCAATATCCCTCTCCCACTGCACTAAATAACTCAAGATGCCAGCCACGGAACAATTTCGCTTCCTGCTGATTTCTCATTTTTTTAACTCCATGTGGTTGGATAAACGTGCACCCCCTTTCGTAACCCAATACGAACAGTGGTGCTCAGAGATCTCGGAGATGAGAGGAGGTATTTCGATCATATACTCTGCACTCATGTCCTCGCCGAAATAACCTGCTTACGCTCAAATATGGGAACAGGACCTACAACTAGAATACTCCCCTGAGGCTTGGCACCAGATTTTTCGTAGCTCTTTTAAAGGCATAATTAACTGCATCCTCATTGAAACTAATGTCAATATACTCACACGTTGGTACTTGGTCCCGACCCGCCTGGCGAGGATGTTTCCTAACTCCTCTCCCCTGTGTTGTAGGGGGTGCGATCACCAGGGCTCCTTCTTACACACGTGGTGGTATTGCTCTAAAATCAGATAATTCTGGAATACGTTCTTCCACTTGCTATGGCTAGTCACGGATCTCCAGATTCCCCAATCACCGCAGGCAGCGTTCCTCCAAGAATTTTCCCAAATATACCCCAAAAATCTGTCAACCCTAATGTTCTTTATGATACTAGGAGCTAAGCTCACCCTGGCCAAAGCCTGGAAAAGACCCTCGATTTCCATTCAAGCGACCAAACAGAAAATGTATTGGATTATGACCCAGGAAAAAATGGTTGCCATTTTCCAGGATAGGGGGACAAAGTTTGAGAGCGTTTGGGAACCCTGGGCTCGATATACCCACGTTGTATTGTGACCCCCCCTTTTTTTTTTGTTATATCATAAGGATCCCCCCGGTGACCTTCCTTTCCCACCTTCATTTTTCCCTCTGCTGACTCTTTTCTTTCCTTTTCCCGCTGGTCTCTTCCCTCTTTCCACCCATTCCCCCTTTCATTCCTCATTGTCCTTCACCGCTAGCTTTGGTCTTCACTGCTCCTCCTCCAAGGGCCTCTAGCACTTCTCCATGTTTAACACGTTGGACGGTGCTCCTTTGCCTTACGGAACGCTGTCCCTCACCGGTATTCCTCCTAGTCCCCAAATGTGTCGCAACCCTATGGGTGCTTGGGGTCAGGAGCCTACTCACTGGTGCAGCTTGCTGGAATTTTTTTTTCTTTTTTCTAATTTTTGTGGTTTAAAAACCCTAGGCTCCTGGGCGGAAGCAGGGATATTCCGAGTTATGTATAGGATATATTTTACTAAGTTGATGCAAGAGCCACCTACTTGATTGATGTTATCACTCTATTGAGCTTAGTCATACGTGCGGCCTTTTCCCCAGGCGCTTACACCTTGCCTTGTTTCCTATCGAGGTTTGTCTTTGTTCTGTTTCACCACTTGTTCATGCCATGCTTTCGCATTATTATTGTTATCTTGTCACATCTCTGGATGACTGTTTGGACTGTTTGTAATTTTTCATTTATGCTCATCAATAAAAACTATTGAAAATTAAATTAAAGCTCCAGGACTTCTCCCACATCTAGAGGATGAGATTTAGGGCTCTCAGGAGATCTGAATGTTGACAATCTCTTGGTTTATGTGGAAAATGGAGGAAACCTTACGGTTTGAACCCAGCATGGGAACCAGCACCACATGATCAGGGAAGAATGTAAAAAAATGGCTCCTTGCATCCTAAAGCACTAATTTCAGAGACCCTTTTTGCCGAGGTTATAGCCACCAGGAAGGCAATTTAAAGTGAAAGATTTTTTTATAGAGAGTGGGCTTGCATGCTCCAGTTCAGTTGCTGAAAGGAAGTCTAGAATAAACGGGAGGTCCCACTTGGGGAATCTGGGTTTCCTAGGGGGCCTAAGCCTAGCAGCCCCTCTGAAGAACTGGTGTGTAAGGGGATGTTGGGCCCAGGAAGTACAGAAATGGCTGAAACTTGAACGCAAAGTGAGCTGACTGCATGGGACAAGCCTAGGCCAGACTAAAGGAAACCAAGGATGTCTTGTATCTTAGGATCGGTGAAAGAGCCAGCTATGTTGGAAGTATATTCTGTAAATTTAGACCAAATCCTTTCATAGATTTTGTTGGTGCCAGGTGTTCTAGCATTTAGTAATGTAGAGATAGCCCCACTTGGACAACCTAGGGCCTCCAACCTTCCCCTCTCAAGGACCAAGTCATCAGGTACATGCCGGACAAGAATGTAACACAGTTCTTTTGGACAGGAGGTCCAGTCTGGAGGGCAAGGGAACCGGATCCCGAAAGCTGAGCTGCATCAACAGTGGAAACTATGGCCTGTTCGGCCAGTATGGAATTATTGCCACAATTTCTGCTTTCTCTATCCTGAGTCTCCACAGGAACCTGAAGATGACCAGAACTGGGGGAAAGGCGCACGCCTGGCGAAATCTCTGGTGGTCCGTCAGGGCATCCACCCCACAAGCCTGGGGACAATGCCACCTCGTAGAGTACCTCTTCAGCTTGAATTTGCATGGGGTGACGAATAAGTTCACTTTCGGGATGATCCCCAGGGATATGACCCACCTGAAGACTTCGGTGTGGAGAGACCACTCGTTGTCCAGGTGTACTCTCGAGAGAAAGTCCGCCTGAACGTTCTGGGCTCCAGGAAGATAGACAGCTGTTAAGTTGGATAGATTCTTCTGGCTTCACCTCCCTCAACAGAGAGAGACTGCGTGTCTCCTCCTGCCTCTTTATCTATGAGACAGCTGTCATGTTGTCCAATCTTAGGATGACTGAGGCCCCAGCTGATAAGTGGTGAAAGGCTTGAAGGGTGCAGAACACTGCCCGAAGCTCCAGAACATTGAGGCAGTGGGCAGGGAAGTCCCAACTGCCCTGGGCCACCTCCGACAGACAATGAGCACCCCAGCCCGAATTTCTGGTGTATGTTGTGATGGTAATCCAAGAGACAGGAATTATAGAGTGGCAGTTGAAGAGGTTCTTCTGCTGTAGCCACCAAGAGAGGCTCTCCCGCATGGACAAAGTTATCATATGGGATGATCTTGACTCCCCGGACTCCATTGCTGGAGGAAACCCTTCTGAAAAGGCCGCATTCTCCACTGTGCCCACTTAACCATGGGAGCCGTGGCTACCATGGTTCCGATAATCTTCAGGCACTGTGAGGCCTGAAGATGAGGGTAGGACAATGCCGGACGTATTCTGTCCCACACCACTGGGATTTTTTCCAAGGGCAAGGAGATGGTGCTCTTGAGCGTGCCAAAATGGGCCCCCAGGAAAATCAGAGACTGCATCGGCTCTAGATGACTTTTTTCCCTGTTTAACAACCAGCAAACTCAAGGAGACTGGAGATGACTTGAGATCTGTGCCGCAATATCTGCTCCGGTCCCGGGACAGCAGCAGCAGGTCATCCAAGTAATGATGGAGCTGAATGCCTTTGGACCTGATCAGGGCCACGACAGCCAGTAAGAGTTTTGAAAAGATACGAGGCGATGTTGTAAGCCCGAATGGGAGACAGGCAAACTGGAGGTAGACCTGGTCCACAGCAAAGCAAAGGAACTTCTGGAAATCTTTCACTATCGGAACGTGGAAATAAGTGTCCTTCAGATTCATGGACACCGCTTTGCGAATCGTATAGAGTGCCTCCATTCTGAATTTCTCTTTCTTGATGAAGCAAATCAAGTGTGTTAGATCTATGACTGGTCTCCAAGAGCTGTTTTTCTTCAAGACCAAGAAGAAAGGCAAGTAAAGACCCTGAAACCTTTCGTTGGCTGGGACAGGCACAGCAGCATCCTGAGCAACCAGGGAATACACATATGAAAGGAGAATCTACCTTTTCTCTTCTGTCTGGGTTTTAGGTAAGAACTGAAACATAGGAGGGCTGTTGAATACCCAGTGGATCTTTATTGAGGCTGCTTAGACATGCGAGAAGAGGAGCTAGTGTGCACCTTCTAGAGTCACCTGGACATTCCCAATATCAAAAGGATTTAGTACCTTCTCGACCGCCTGGAGATGCTCCCTTCAGAAACTTCTGACCAGTCAACTGATTTTGCTTCAAGGTCTTCGCAAACCCACGACTAGGCCTATAGAGATGCACTTCTCTTGCACGATCTGAGCCCTGCCTGCTTTGGGCCCTCTTTCGGCCCGACAGGCATTGATCCTTGGGAAGGAACCCTGACCCGCTGCCTGTGGCATGGGTGATGGCACTATCCAGTTCATTGCCAAAAAGAGAGGAACCCTCAAAGGGAATCATGTGTGTCTTCCTGTGTGGAATGACGTTGATCAGACCTAGAAGGGCTAAAAGAGAGAACACACAGACAGAAAGGAGAGAGAGATAAACAATATCATCATTTCCAAAACAGACAGGCAGGCAAGGGATAATAAGACCAAACCTACCTGCTGTGCAAGGGTTGACCACCAGGGGGCGGTGAAACATCAATTTCTGCACTACAGAAAACCTGCAAGAGTCAGAGCATAAGACAGGAGAAGATAACCTGCATGATAAGGCAGCTGGCCAGGGACTCACAAGGGCTGGACATCACAGAGTCTAGGAAGCTGCCGCAGGTCATCCCAAAGAAAACAGCTTTGACAGCTGTTCAAAATACTTACCTGTGCTGATGTCACCGCCCCTCCAGCGCGCTTGCGCTGGGAACGACACTCGGCAGCACATGCGCGACCACCGCCACCCTGCCTGGACTGGGCATGCGCGATTCAAGCCTAGTTCTCGTATGTCAGCTGCGGCTGCACAGATAAATGAGGAAAATTGGCGGCTCCCAAAAATTTATAAGGAGTGGGGTCCAATAGGGTAGGGGAGGAGGCAAGGTTAACCCGTACGTATGCTGCCATAGAGTCTGTCAGGAAAGATGGGATTTTTGTTTTCAATTTTTCCTATTCTTTGTTATATAACTCATTATCCTCAAGAAATTTATTGAAATCTGAAACCAAATAAATGTACTGTGCTACTAATTTGTTTTTTTTTAAAAGCTGATTCTAACATCTCTAAAAATAAATAATTATAGGCAATAGGCCATCAAGCTGTATAGTGTCTAAAGGGATTCAATCATTAAATATGTTCTTTAACATTTTTTTCCTTTAAAAAAATAAAGTCAAACCAATTTAAATAATGTAATGTGAATAAAAAATTCTAGCATTTTGCTCTACAGATAAACAGTCTTTATCTATTTTGTTCTAATTTTCTAATTTCTCTGCTAATAAATGGTCTAACGTGTTTCACTTTGTTAATGACTTTTACACTGACTTTCCTGACTCATTGGATCTGATAAAGATATGCATAATACCATATCACTATTTAATATGCTGTATGACAGCAGTTCCTGCTGAATACACTTTACTTGTTGTCCTCTCCTGTTCTCCAACATCTGTTTTGTTTAAATTGATGTTGTGCTAATAGTCCTCTCCTTGTGACATTTTTCCTAGGGGTATCATTCCAAACATTTAATAGGAGTACAAAATAATTTTAATCATCATGTTAATAAATAGAAACCATCACTTTGAAAAGTCCAAAAGCGTGTCAAAAACTAATTTATTTTATTTGATGACATACTTACTTTCTGTTATTGAAATTGCCATAAATAAAGAATCCATGAGAGATAAATCACCTTATTATTAAGTAGAGTTTACTTTAGGCCTTTTTGCAAGAAAGAGGATCAAAATAATTGACACATCCTCTAAATGAAAAAATCTTAGAATATGTGTAAGAAATTTTATGTAACACCAGAGAAAAGGTACAAGATGACAATGTTAGAATAAAGATTCCCACATTATGTTAAAGGTTCACCCAGCTTCAGTCTCTACCTTGCATCATTAACCACTTATACTGGACACTTTCACCCCCTTCCTGCCCAGGCCAATTTTCCGCTTTCAGCACAGTCACACTTTGAATGACAATTGCTCAGTCATGCAACATTATACTCATATGAATTTTTTTTTCAATTTGTTTTCACAAAAATAGAGCTTTCTTTTTGGTGGTATTTAATTCCTGCTGTTTTTTTTGTTTTTGTTTTTTTTTTCTTTTTTTGCAAAAGAAACAAAAAAAGCAACACATTTGTTTTTCCATTCTGTTAAAAAAAAAAGAACTTTGCAAATAAATAATCATTCTTCATACATTTAGGCCAAGATGTATACTGCCAAATTTCTTTGGTGAAAAGAACCCAAATCTGTGTAAAATATTTTAGTCTGTAGGAAAGTTATGAAGTCCACAAACTATGGTATATATTTATCTGAAAATCGATCAATCCTGATGTACTAATGGCATCCCATTTCTTGAGGCACTATAATGCCAGGACAGTACAAATATCCACCAAAGGACCCCTTTTTGGAAAGTAGGCAGTCCAATGTATTTAGTAAGAAGCATGGCAAATGTTTTAAAGTTGTAATTTTTTGTCACAATTTTTTGGAAAATTAAGAAATAAAAAAAAAAAATGATATTTTCAATTTTGTTCACATACTGTCACCAGTACAGTATAGCATCAATATATAGCTGGTGTGATGGAGATCATGGACACTGACTGGTGACCGTATGTAAACTAAAAAAAATAAAATTATTAATTTTTTTATAATATTAAATACTTTTATTTATTTATTTTTTATTTTTTTTTATATACAGTGACTAGAGCAATACATTATTACCATAGCAACACATTACTACTCTAGGGAGGTGATCAGAATTTTGTTTTACACACTGTGGTTGCTTAAAACTGTGAATTTTGACATTTAAGCAGCAATTTTTTTTCTGAGTGAAAACTACCCATTCAGTGTTTACTATTGTAAATTGCTGTGATTGGCCTCAGTTAATCACATGGTACAGATGGGCTGTGTTTGACTCTGTCTGTACCATGTGATGACTGTGACCAATCACAGAGCTCAACACAATAATACACAACGAAAAGTATGAATCAAAGCCTTTCATTGTGTACATGCATCTATTGAAATAGTGCTGCTACCTCAAAATAGCCCTTAATGATAAACAGGATGGTATAGGTACCAATGTGCTCGAATAATGCCAGTACTCAGGCATCCAAATGTCCAATAAAAGAGAAAAAGAATCCGGCACTACAATGTCTCAAAAATAAAATATGTACAATTTTAATAAATCCGCCCAATAAAATAAATCAATACTTGAAATTACTGACACTTTTAAGCTTTTACATACTACTAAGGCCTCTGTAAGAGGCTGAAATGCATCAATTATTACAGGAAGGATTGAATACCTGTAATTATTGATGCATTTTAGTCTCTTACCTAGACCTTAGTCATATGAGACTGAAACACATCAAACACATTGATTTCTTTTATTGGATGGATTTAATAAAATTGTTTATGTTTTATAACTGAGACATTGTGGTGCAGGATTTTTTTCTCTTTGATTTCATTGCGAACAACTGTCATGTTATCTGCTGTAATTGACAACAACAGTCACATGGTACCAGCAGCAGGCTTGTACGGTGATCTGTCATCAGCCGTCTCCAGTGGACACGGTGGGTGACAGGTCACACTGGAGTGCGACCCGTGGGTTGCAGGTGTGATCTTAGGAGAACATCATATGATGCCCCCCCCCAGAACAACAGTGCTTCTGCCCAGCTGCCATTTTACAATAGGCCGGGCAGGAAGGTGTTAAAAAGGAAATAGCTGGATCCAGCATAATTGTCTTATGTTTACTATCACTTGGTCTCTTATCATCCCCACCCTCCAGGAAATATGACTAGTATATATACTTAGAGAAGGGAATGGTGAGGGGGTTAGAATTGCTATTAGGTTTTTATTACTTTCTGCACCCTTATTAAGAAGATTTATTCTCTCTAATTACCCTGATCACCAATGTCACCAATGTCACCAAGAATGAAAGTGAGGGTAAATACAGCATTTTGAATTGCTACCAGAACAGGAACAGAAGGAGATACATATTTGCCAGCACACCATGGATCTTGCAAAAGCAGTCCAAAAGCTTTATTGCAAAAAGGATCACATAAAAAAAAAACAAAAAAAAAAACAGTGCAACGTTGCGGAGCCACGCAGGACCCCTTCGTCAGGCATGTGATACAGTGCAAATGGTGAACAGAGAAAAAATTATGAACATACCACCAATAAAAAACAATGCAAATCTGTGACACCCCCCTCATATGACGTAATTTTACCGCCTGATTAAAACGTATTATGTAATATCATTACACGGACTCAATACAAATATTGTTAAATATGAAGGCTATATTATACTGGGGACTCACCAGTAAGTGTTGAGATGTAATAAGTCTGTGATGATCGGGTACATCAATAAGATGCACTCCGATCTCATCTGACAAGAAGCGGGGCAGAGCGTCCCTGCTGCCGGGCAGCGTACTATAGGAGCCAATCCCGGCGCGCCACATAGGCTGCTCGTGTGAGGCCCAGAATGATGAATGGTGAGGGGTTAGAACTGCTATTAGGTTTTTATTACTTTATGCGCCCTTCTTAGAGAGATTTATTCTCTCTAATTACCCTGATCACCAATGTCACCAAGAATGAAAGTGAGGGTAAATACAGTATTTTGAGTTGTTACCAGAACAGGAACAGAAGGATACTCTTCCAGTGGGACATTCATTCCCACAGTAACTGAAAAGAAGTTCTCTTAGAAGATAGAATGCTATCAGCTAACTCACATCTTGGCTGGAATAGAAAATGAATCTCGTACTTTTCATACTAGCTGGTGGTGTGATCATTTTTCAATACCTGGTGGTTTGCATGTTTTCCTTTACCTTGGTATAGGAATACCAATCTTTATGGTATCTCCAAAAAAAAAAAAAAAAAAAAAGGTAAGCCAAAAAAAGAAAGATCAGAATAATTTGAGATTATTATTATTATTATTATACAGGATTTAAATAGCGCCAACAGTTTTTGCAGCACTTTACAGCATAAGGGCAGACAGTACAGTTACAATACAATTCAATACAGAAGGATACAGAGGGCCCTGCTTGTTACAGCTTACAATCTAGAAAGGAGGGTCTAGTGATACAAAAGGTAATACCTTTGGGGGAGGAGCTGATGGAGAAAATTAAAGTAAGTTGTTAGGTGAAGGCAGCACAGATTTCTGTGAAGAGATGGGTTTTCAGGGATCGTGTACAAGCAAACAGAGTAAGAGATAATCAGACAGATTTCCCAACCAGGGCATTCCTATATAACAACAGAGATGGGCAACCTACACCATAGTAGCATGTCCGATGTTTTGAGATACAGTCAGCCCTCAGGATGAGGCACAGATTTACATACTAGTGTCCACAGTGCCACTCAGTGCTGACACTTATACATAATATAAGATCAGTGACTCATAGCAGAAATGCGACATTGCGGTGGACAATTCGACACTGACACTTTTGACACTTTGAGGGAACCAGTGACACTACTACAGTGATCAATGCTAAAAATATGCACTGTCACTGTACTAATGACACTGGCTGGGAAGGTGTTAAACATCTAGGGCGATTAAAGGGTTAAGCGTGTGTCTAGCCAGTTTTTTATGACCTGTGTGCTGATTTTACTAGAGGAAAAGATAGATTTTTATTAATTGCAGGGAAACAAAATCCATCCGTTACCCCATGCCAGAACGAATATCTGCCTTGTTTACATGGGTAGATCTCTGTTCTGTGTGTTTTACTGATGATTGGCGGGTGCTGGTGAACTTCCACTTCCCGGCACCCACAGATTGACTTCTGCTGTAATTATTTACAGCAGAAGCGACCCACTGGTGGTGCTCATACACCCCCTTCAGGTGGAGGTTCAGAATCATGTATATATACAGTGCCTTGCGAAAGTATTCGGCCCCCTTGAACTTTTTGACCTTTTGCCACATTTCAGGCTTCAAACATAAAGATATAAAACTGTAATTTTTTGTGAAGAATCAACAACGAGTGGGACACAATCATGAAGTAGAACAAAATTTATTGGATATTTCAAACTTTTTTAACAAATAAAAAACTGAAAAATTGGGCGTGCAAAATGATTCAGCCCCCTTAAGTTAATACTTTGTAGCGCCACCTTTTGCTGCGATTACAGTTGTAAGTCGCTTGGGGTATGTCTCTATCAGTTTTGCACATCGAGAGACTAAAATTTTTGCCCATTCCTCCTTGCAAAACAGCTCGAGCTCAGTGAGGTTGGATGGAGAGCATTTGTGAACAGCAGTTTTCAGTTCTTTCCACAGATTCTCGATTGGATTCAGGTCTGGACTTTGACTTGGCCATTCTAACACCTGGATATGTTTATTTGTGAACCATTCCATTAGTAAATTTTGCTTTATGTTTTGGATCATTGCCTTGTTGGAAGACAAATCTCCGTCCCAGTCTCAGGTCTTTTGCAGACTCCATCAGGTTTTCTTCCAGAATGGCCCTGTATTTGGCTCCATCCATCTTCCCATCAATTTTAACCATCTTCCCTGTCCCTGCTGAAGAAAAGCAGGCCCAAACCATGATGCTGCCACCACCATGTTTGACAGTGGGGATGGTGTGTTCAGGGTGATGAGCTGTGTTGCTTTTACGCCAAACATAACGTTTTGCATTGTTGCCAAAAAGTTCGATTTTGGTTTCATCTGACCAGAGCACCTTCTTCCACACATTTCGTGTGTCTCCCAGGTGGCTTGTGGCAAACATTAAAGGACACTTTTTTATGGATAAGAAATGGCTTTCTTCTTGCCACTCTTCCATAAAGGCCAGATTTGTGCAGTATACGACTGATTGTTGTCCTATGGACAGAGTCTCCCACCTCAGCTGCAGATCTCTGCAGTTCATCCAGAGTGATCATGGGCCTCTTGGCTGCATCTCTGATCAGTCTTCTCCTTGTATGAGCTGAAAGTTTATAGGGACGGCATGGTCTTCGTAGATTTGCAGTGGTCTGATACTCCTTCCATTTCAATATTATTCTTGCACAGTGCTCCTTGGGATGCTTAAAGCTTGGGAAATCTTTTTGTATCCAAATCCGGCTTTAAACTTCTCCACAACAGTATCTCGGACCTGCCTGGTGTGTTCCTTGTTCTTCTGAGCTATTTTTTTTCTTTCTTTGTTAACTGCAATTCGTCTTCTCAATAAAATGTTTAAAAAATAAATAAATAAATAAATAAAAAAACCTTCAGTCCCCCTCAGCCCCTCTAATACCTACCTGAGCCCATCTATATGCAGTAATGTTGCAGGAATGTCTTAGCTGCCCTGGATCCCCCTTCTTATTGGCTGAGACAGCAGCGCAGCAGGATTGGCTCCTGCTGCTGTCAGTCAAAGTCAGTCAGCCAAACAGGAGAGAGAGGGGGTGGGGCCAGGTCACGTTTCTGTGTCTGAATGGACACAGGGAGAAGTGACTCGGCTCGGGTGCTCCCACAGCAAGCTGCTTGCTGTCGGAGCACTCAACAGGAAAGAGGGGTCAGGAACACAGAAGAGGGACCCAAGAAGAGGAGGATTTGAGCCACTCTGTGCAAAACCAACTTCATAGAACAGGTAAGTATAACATGTTTGCTATTTAAAAAAAAATAGACTTTACAGTCAATTTAACTCTCATGGTCGTTGATATTTTTCTATTAAAACAGAATGTTAGGGAATGTGACATTCATCAGGCAAAAGGCAAAAGGAAACTATTATACACATAATACAGACATTACGGGTATTATTTGTTACACTTGCACAAATATTGAGACATTCTCAAAGCTATTTTCTTTATAAATAGACCCCTAACTGTTCTTAAGCCATTTACACTAAGCAATTTGAAATTGAGCATATTTATTATTTTTAGATGAAAACATTTGTTTATATGAGCTTTGTAGATTCAGATTCCTAATGACTTCTGCAGCAAAACTAAGCTGGGTAAAAGAGTCCCATTTATGGGTTATATTTGTTTTCGCTACAATTAAAACATGTAGTACCATTGTTGTAATATCTGAAAGAAAATTCAGCAATGATAATATGGAGTAAAACTAATTCAGTGCAGTGTGTAATAGACTAGGAAATAACACCCAATATGAGTCTAAAAACTTGATTTCAATTTGATTGCATGACTTTGTTAATGATCCAGCTGAACTGCTGGATATTCAATACTAAGCCAAGTTTGTTGAGCAACATGTGGATTGTGTGAATGAGATGATATATTATCTATGTATTATTTTAGAGCATTGGGTAGCTCTATATTCACCATTTGCCAGTGGAGTAAGTTTTACCTGTATAATGTTGCCACTTTAGCATTGTGAGAGTTTTGAAAAAAAAAAAAACAAAACAATAAATTATTTCTTATTGCTTATTATAAAATACTGCATTTACTTTAGGTTTAGAAGTAGAGATATTTAGTGAGAGAAGTGCGGCTAAGTCTATCTGGTGTATCAGTGGAAAATAAAGGTGTTGAAAATGTGTATTATTTGGATATATTGGTGCTGCTCATTTTGAAGGATGCCATATTCAGTATGGGGGGTGATAACAGGTTTTGGATATAAACTGAGGTGAGATTTTGTGTAGAATCAATTCCTGCTGTTGTCAATGCATTTAAATTAATCACTTCCCCTCTCACACCTGTTCACCCTACATGGACCATAGCAATTTTTACAGTTCTTCTATGTACCCGTTTATTCAGCAAAAACTTTGTCAATACTTAAAAAACATGAAAAAATAGCAAATACAGAAAAAGTAATATAGTGTATACAATTGCATTACAAGTCATATTGTATTTGAATGTTATTAAAAATTACCTTTCCTTTTCAATCTGAAGCCTCTGTAATTTTCTGAAAATGCAATGCATTATGGCTATCTGGAGTTGTTCTGTAGACAGAATGTGTACAGAACGACCCTCAGAAAAATTATTTCCTGCTTGCGTGATTGGTTCACTGATTTTTGGTGAGACATCTGCAAAGACATCTGCAAAGCCATGCTATTCCTAAGGCAAGTTGAGAGGTATAGTCATAGAAGCCAATGAGATAGTCTTTTGGGATGAAGTATACAGTTCTGTTGACAATATGAGCCCCAGGAGGCTAATTGCCCATTAATCCAGTCAATAGTGAGAATTCAGCAACTGAAACCCTGCCTGGTTTGTCAAAAACTATTTTAAGAGAAGACAGGAACTTATCAGCATCCTGCTTTAAATTATTATTGTGTTCCAGGTAAGAAGAGACCCATGCCAAGGCTTTCCCCTTAAACAATAACAATTACAAAATTCACATTGGTTGAAGAAGTGGTGAATATCGATGGGTCATTGTGGAAATGCAAACTGCAAATGTTCAAAAAGTCTTTGCAGTCTTTAGTGTCACCTTCAAATTTTTCAGGCAAGGGAAGTTTGGGAGGCACCAAAGACACGGCTTGGCCTCGAGCAGGAGCAAGAGTCTCATCTGGTTCAGAGGAGGCCAGCAGCAAGGATTTCACCACAGCAGTTAAATGCATCTCATGAGCTGCAATCAACTGTCCTTGATGTGTGATAGCTTTAACTACCACAGCTGTATCCACTGTCATTGTGGCCCATTTGTTATATAAGGTACCTGTAGTTAAGGTTTAGTCCAAACTGAAGCTTTGACTGAGGGTTGAAGCATCAGTGTAATCAGGCAGGCCAGGTCAGCAACAAGTCTAGGCAGCATGGCACCAAATCAGAATACAGCAGAGTAGTGAGCGGCAGGTAGGGGTCCTACACAGACAAGCAAAAGAATGCAGAATCGTAAGACAAAAGCATAGTCAGAGATTTAGGCAAAAGTCCAGCAATCCAGTAGTTCAGCAGTTCAGCAGGAAAGTATACAATACAGAATACAATGGAATAAATCCACACAAATGGACACAGAGCACAGGAAGTCTTGCATTTTACAAGCTGAAAATCACTCCCCCCTAGTGCAGACAAAGAGAAAGACTTTGTAGTGTAAAAAGTTTATAAAGGCATTTATTAAAAATACGGATTACACTTGCAGAAGCAACCACACTAACACACAGGGCAGCGGTCAACATTAGTCTCTTCGTGCGGAATGACGTCACAGAAACGGCTCCACCCGATCTGTTTCCCCATAACAGGCATCAACTGAGAAAGGAGGCTCGTCAGTTGAATACATTTAAATACAGGCAGATGCGGGAGACAATGGAAGTCCAATGTCTCTTAATGTCCAGAGCTGTGCCACCACTCACTGTTAGTTAAGGGTAAAGGAGGGTAAAAATAGAGACAGTTCCAATATCAATTGATTGTTATCCTATATCATCCTATTGTATCATACTCAAAACCTTCCCCATTATAATCCCAAATTCGCTAACCCACATATCACAAATTAGTGTGTGGGTTGGATGGCCTAAATACTGGACATATAGAGTTGTCTTCTTTGTTCCTATCCTACATAACAAAAAAAAAACATTTTAATAGGAAATATCCTTTACTTAAAAATATATAAAATATATATAAAAATATATAAAAATATAATATCTTTTATATAACAAAAAAAAATAATAAAAGCATGTGTACAGATACAGGTATATACAAATATTCAATAAAGTTCCTTGACACCAACAGTCTATATCAAGACTCCACACATAAACACATAAAAATGTAGGGTCTAATCCCTCAATAAGTACGCCAGTCTGACCCAAAGACTATCATAATATAAAGAAAAATTGGTAAAGATCAGCGCAAAAACTCTTGAAGTAGCTGCTGGCAAACGAAGTACACAAAACCTCAGGTAAAGTCAAATAAGAATTTTGCAGCGCTCATAAACGTGAAATCCAAAAATTTATATTCATTGAATAAAATGCATAAAAATCCAAAATACATAAAAATGAGTCTGCAGAAATGAATATGGAGTCCTACGGGTAAAAATCCAAGTGGATACCTACAGGCACATCAATGCAAGGTGGATGTGGGATCCACCAACAGGTAATCCATGGACCAACATGTAAGGAGAGTAATAAACAGATCATGGTGCAGTACCAACAGACTGTGGATGTGATACAAACAGAGGCAGGGTAAACCCGCGATGAAAGAACATGAGCTCAACTGTGTTCAACTCCTTTGCCCCTCATGCAATGCAAAATCACCAGAAAATAGGAGCTCATTAAACCTCCAATATCGTCCAGTATGAGAAACTCAGCATACTTTAAGCATAGAGAACCATCCATCTTAGTATAGATCAGGATCTTCCATTAAACTCCAGATCAAATCCAAACCATTAGTGTATAGGGAAAAAGTACAGTTATTGTGCAAATAATAAACACATAGATAAAATAAAGTAACCACTCACATCTAAAATCAGACTGTCGCTCCAAACAGCATGGATAGCAGTGTGATCATTAGTGCGTGGCCCCACCCAACGCGTTTCCAGCAAATACCATTCATCTCCTTCCTTACTTGCTCCTCCCTTTTTGTGTGCCATGTGTGTAAGTGTGGTTGCTTTGCTGGTTTTACACTTCATAACTGTAAGTGTAATCTGTGCATTTAATAAATGCCTTTATAAATGTATTACACTACAAAATCTTCCTCTTTCTCTGCGCAAGTGGGGAGTGATTATCAGCCGACCTCCTATTATCTGATACCTTGGAAATGTCAGTGTGGTCGCGAGTGGAACAGAATGCTTCCTCTGTTTGGCTGCTGTTTACTTTTGGATACAGCAAAAAAACTAGTTTGATCTCTATAATTTGAGATTAGATATGATTGGTAAGAGGCGTGCTGGCACCGTTTGTCATGTTTGGTCTATGACACAGACACACACTGGATATGCGTTATAGGATGGGGCATTTGTTTAATTATTTACATATGAAGTGTCACTTATGAACTTTCTTTTTCTATAAAGGACTTTTTTTAGGTTTTACTCGTTGAGGTATCCCTGCCATAATTCCTGGTTTGATCCCTGCCATTTTTGCAGCTTTGGCTGTTTCCAATTACATTTCTACCCCTCCTGTAGCATTCTCAAGAATATTTAATAAATTAATCCCATTTTGGAAGAAACTCACATTTTAACATCAAATAACTTAAAACGATCAGCAATGTTATAACCACTGCAACGTTTGCACTTTTTAATATTCATAGTTTAATTGAAACCTCTAAAGTTTTCATTCAGTTAAGATTGCAAATTTTGGAGTACTGTATATACTCAATCTTGTGATTATTTTTGGGTATTTCATGTATGATTGTAATCAAGGTTTGGATCATGTGAGGAGTACAGCAGTTTTACTTATTTTAATTATTTATGAGCCTTATGTTTAGACTAACTTGGTTGCGGCTCTTTTAATAATTGTAGTCACAATTGTTTTGTCTTAATTGGTTAAAATATGTTTTGTCTAAATTGTTTATCTTTTTTAATAGAGAGGTGGTGGGATAGGTGCAGGATTTTTTTTTTATATAAACAATTTACAAGCTAAGCTGATTGCAGAATGGCTGCAGCTGAAAGGCAGGTGGCGCTAGAGAGTTTTAGGGCAGAAGCACTAATCAGAGTAAGTGCTGCAGAGATTTGGATCCTCCAGTGGCAGAGAGGACAGAGCTGCAGCACAGAACTGGAAGGATCCAAACTTAAAATCACACAGACACATGACAGGGAAACCCTTCCCCCCCCCATGGACCCCTCCGGGGGCTTAGCGGGGCTTAGTGGGTTAAGAAATGGGAAATTCCAGAATGAGGACATGAGCATGTAAATCTTTAGCAGGAACCCAAGATAGAAAAACACACGGACACATGACAGGTGTACAGATTTTGTGCTTAATGCCTATTTACATACTTACACTTATATTTTATAAATTATGTACTGTATACTTTATATACAAGCTTGCAGGCAGGGCTTAACACACCAAAGTGGAGACTCACTGGTAGCTGTTGCTAATTTCTTCCCTTACAAGTGAAGGCAGCAATCACAATAAATCAGCACTGCAACTTAGAAGCTTGCACAATTAACCCTTTCTGTAAGTTTCTTTTCTTTATTGTGCACACCATATATGTGACTGCTATGTAACTTCTATAAGTGGATGCAGCAGTTTAAAGTGGGTACCGTGTAGCCTGTACCACATTAAACCAGCACAGCCGACATGTCACCTCACTCGCTCTCAGGGACATTTTGAGACTTCTCCCTGACACAAAGATATCATCTCTTCCCATGTTCCATAGCTTCTCCATTCCTGAGGCTTCTCACTCTCTCTACTCCTTTGCTGTGATACCTCAGGCTAGGTACATGGAACTCCCTGTGCCGTGATGTTGGTCCTATCCACTAGGGAGGGGGCTAAGCTCACAAACTCCTTCACTACAAGGGCCTTCTGTCACCCATGCCAGGTCACCAGGACTTTAGCTGGCTGGCTGCTTAAGCACCCAACATTACTTTGGTTGCATCTAGCAATAGTAATATAGCCTCTTTTCCTTTCACTGCAGGTTAGACCATTGTAATGGTTCTACACTGATTGCTCTTCATCCTCCCTCTGAATCCTGTTCTTTGACATGCCATGCATATACCCCCTTTTCCAGTAATTTCAGACTAGGTACTATGTTAAAACTTCAGAATATTTACTTGACAGCTTTTCCAGTTAAAAATCAGTATAAAACAGTCCCTCGCAGATTGCCTCCATACATTGTTTGAATTGCTTTTATCCTCAGGCTACCCCGGATCATACCTTAAAGTAAGTGCAATGTCCAAATAATAAAGTCAATGGTTCCAACTTTGGTAGCCCAACTGGGTATCCACCAAGGGGAGAACAGTGATACATGTGGCAGCAGTCCTCCATGTTATTCCCCATCGAAGGATCCCACTTAGTTGCCTCCCCCTTGTATTTATAGCCTGCCACTAGGAAGAGCCATGAACACCCAGGAGCCAGCACATTCACCCCTTTCTAACTTCCAGGCAGGCTGGCATCAAATTACACAATACACATTTAACCATTAAAAGACAGTAAAAATATGAGGTAAGACCTAGCCAATTTCCCCCTTAAGTAGGCATCTGCCTACAAGCTATTGTGCATTTATTTGCCCACTTAAATTTCATTGCATGTTGTTTTCCAGCTTCTGAAAACTTACACAGCTATTTATCGTCTGAGCTCATTGACTAATGGATATAAAATTATAAGACAGTTTTCCAAAGTTTTTTTTTTTTTTTTAATGGGCAGGGGATTTGTGGTACTTTTTTGCATTTGCAGTTTGTAATATTTATTTTTCTCTAAAATAAGAAACATTTTGGTGCAATTGCATTTCTGCAGATTTTCTTTTCTTTTTTGAATTCTACAAATCAAACATTATAAATACTTCTTAGCGCTACATACAGCTTTTTCACACTGAAAGTGATTTTCTGTAATGAAATGTCCTGATACTTTCTTCTTAAGGAAATCAATATTTGTAAAAGTCAGGAAGAGAGCAGCAAATCATCAATGTTTGGATGCTATGTTTGTTAAAGTTAGAACAGTCCATCACAAAAACAATGCTAGAAGTATTTTACTTTCAGAAAATGTGGAGAGCACACAGCGGGAAAAACTGTTTTCCAAATGTCAAATACATGTCTAACTTTTCAACACATTCTATTAAAACTCCTAAGTTCTGTTTATATTTTCACTTTCAGATTTTTTTTCTCTCTTTATATTTTTGTTTTGCATCATTAGCATTGTTTCTAATGAGATAAAATAATTTGTTTATGCCCCTCATATCTAACCACTTCATGCAAAGCTGCAATACCAAACGTATGGTTCATTCACAATGCAGACCTTCTCCAATGGTATTGAGGCTCTTGGCAGTTGGGTTTGACCCCTGACAAGCACCTTGTAAATGCTAGGTAATTTTTTTTCCTTTTGAAACCAAATGGTAATTGCACATTTTACACAGGAGGGTGTGGCACAACAGCACTAAAGCTATTTGGAGCTTGTATACCCTTTGCTTCCTATTGTTATCTATGGCTTCTTCTGGCACAACACCCTTACTAACATGAGGAAAAGCACTTCAGCTATGTGGATAAACACTGCCCTTAAAAAAAAAAACACTATATTAGATGTTCTGTATTCAACAGATGTGAATGAGGCAATACAAGCAAAATATATTTCCATTAAATTACATTAAATTAATACTCGTATATCTGATTGTATTGTAACTACTGTCTATTGTCTGCCATCATGTTGTAAAGTACTTTGTAGACTGTTGGCACTATATAAATCATGAATAGAAATAATAATAATAATAATCTTTTAACACTTTAGATACATTTAAACCTAAATTCTGGGCAGATATGAAAAACACAATGAATCAGCTCTGGGTTCATTGATATATTTTATTAATGCAATCTGCTTGAAAACCTTGATTTGACTAGTCAGGTGTGCAATACTGATCATGAGCTAACAAGGAGTGTGCTGATAGGATGAAGAACAAAATGACAAAGAGATATGCTTATCAGACTATTGCCCTTGAAAAGTGTTTTATGTCTTGAGGCACCCCTGTCCAAGCCTTGGTTCATGTTACTGTGTGTTGTGGAACACTCACAAAATCACGCTCGTTCCTGACACACAGACAAATGTTCTTCTCTTTAGGGGTGCCATTAATTCTTAATGGTACCTCGCACATTGGCAAATTTGGGGTGCTTTTGGTGCAGTGCAATTTGAAAAAGGGGGTCAGGGACTTCTTTCTCTCCATTTCTGTGGGTAGAGCAGTCCATTGAAATGAATGGGATGCCCTACATGCAGCATGCATCCATACAGATGTGAACCAAGGGTTTGTTCACATGTGAGGTTGGACGGGCAGTAAAACCACATGGTGGAGCTGTTTTTTCCACCCCCAACTTCTCCCCCTTTAGCTGCAGAGGCAGCACCTGGATGTGCACACATGCTGTGACTGCTGCTGGAGGTATACCTAGGGGAAAGGCGCTGCACTGCAACCACCCCGCAGCTGTGTGTATTGCATGCAGTTGCAGTGTGGTGATGCTGCATTTACAGGCGATGAGGAGGCAACATATTGACCTGCTACCACCTGTCAAATACCTCTGAAAAGTGATCTGACCATGGATTGCTTTTCAGATGAGCAGCAGTGTTTGCTGATATTACGAACAAGCCCTAAAAAGCCAGTTCTGATAGTATAGGAATAGGGGTCAGTATAAAAAGTAACATACATACACAGATACATATAAACACACACACATAAACGTGCACAAACATACCAACACATGTACAAACACACACGCACACATACAGACACATGTACACACATACACACACACATACAGACACATGCACATGCATGTACACATACAGACACATGCACACACACATACAGACACATGTGTACACACACATGCACATACAGACACATACACACACATATACACACACACACACACACACACACACACATACAAACACATGTACAAACACACACGCACACATGCAGACACATGTACACACATACACACACATACACACACATACAGACACATACACACAAACAAACAGACACATGTACACATACAGACACATGCACACACATACAGGCACATGTACACACTTACAGACACACGCACACCTATACAGATATATGCACACACACACACATATACAGACTTGTGTTAAAACTACTGTAAGTTGTGTGCTACCATGCTAAGGGATGCCAAGCCCTTATTTACATTTAATAAATTAAAAAACAAGCTGCGCTAATGAGACCTGTTGGGTATGTGATACGCCAAACACATTAATAGGTGATAAAATCTGTTGGAAAAGACAATGATGGCATCTAGTGCCCAATGGGCACCCAAGACAATAAATAAATAAATAAACAAAAGTCTGCTAGGTCATAGGCATTAAAGGGTGAACCTATACATGAATGAATGTAACACAATGCATAGTAAGTTAATTCTGGCCAGGAATCAAAAACATACAAAGTTCATATAGAGTTCATATAAAATCTTCATAAAGTCCCAGAAATTAGTTCCAAGATCAGTGGAGTGAAAGATACCAGTAAGGCTAATCACCACGGTGCTGCACACAAGTGACATGCAAGTCTCCTTACCAGATATAAATGTAAATAAGCGTATAATGGTAAGTTCCTCACAGCGCCACTCAGAGGGATCCCAACAGCAAAAAGCCTCCAGGACCCAGCAAATAGGATGGTGATGCCGATACTGACCACAGAATGGAGCTCAATGTACCATAGAGAAAAGAAGGGGACTGGATAGTGTGATACCGTACAGCCTTTATTAGTAAATATTAAAATAACACTCACATGGTAGATGAGAAAAATTCACATAGAAAAAGCCGGCAGGCTCTCGTGTAGCCCGTTCCTCGAGGCAGCGTAGTGACGTCAGCACGCCGTACCCTACGCGCTCGTCTGCAAAGACTTCTAATGGGGATGCGGGCGGCGTGCTAACTTCACCCTAAATACATCAAATGACCAATCAAGAGACAGCATCAATATGAATTATGCCGGAAGCGCAGCGGCCACCATTTTAGGTATTGGAACAATTGCCCTTGAATCTGCAAATAAGATGTGTCGCTGAACATGACACATATCTTACAACTAAAGAAAATATAGATATCGATCTCAGATGCATGGTTCCAACAAATAGAAACATATAGGGATCGATATATATAAGATAAACCAATCACATATATGACCATAGTGACCGGAAAACACCAGCAGAGGGAGTATGTCCCACCGCACATAAACATCATAAAATTGTGTGAAAGGGAAAAAACATATTCCTTATGTGCATAATTCCTAGATTAAAAGGACAAGTGTATAGAAATAAATAGCACAAAACATGAATGTACAGTAAATATAAAAACATCAAGGAAAAATGTGATGGCACATATAAATACATAAAAACATGAATGGTAGATATGTATAAAACCATCTAAAAAGTATAATCCAAACATTGGCCAACAAGAAGAGTCAATAAACTGCTTAAGGATAATATCGGATAAAAAACTGAATAAATTTATATAACAAATAAATATCACTGGTCCAATGCGAAAATACTCGCTCTCTGCTGATTAAGTAAAAAAGGCCAATGGTTGTATTAAGAAAAGTGTAAATTTTAAAACCAACACCATCCATGAAGACCTCACATCCAAGCACCATTAAATACAGAAAATAGATAAGTTTTAAGAATTATTAATGAAAGCATTGACATCTACATCTACATTTAGGCCAAAGGGAACATAAGTCTTGGCCTTGTGGATCCAGGACATTTCTAACTTTGATATGCCTCTGACAAAGGGTTCCCCCCACCAATGTGGACTGAATTTGTCTATGCCAGGAAAAAGAGTGTTCCGTGAGTCCTTATTATGCATAAGCAAGTAGTGCTTAGAGACCGAGTGCTTAGGAAAGCCCTTTCTAATGTTTGCTATATGCTCATTGATTAGCACATACATAGGGCGCTTAGTTCTCCCAATGTACTGCAACCCACAAGGGCATTGCAGTAAGTAAATGACACCTATAGTGGAACAACAAATTAAGGGTTTGATAGGGTGTATTCGACCAGTACTGGTAGACTCAAATACCCTGGTATTCCTTTGCTTGGAAATGTTCAACGCACAGACTTGACACCTGTTACACCTATAATACCCAGCCAAATGATTAAAAAAAGTTGGTTTTGGGATAGGTGGATCTAAAACGTTAGGCACGAGCCTGTCTCGAAGGGTGGATACTCCTCTGAACACCACCTGCGGTTTGATAGGTAAAACTTTGTTTAAAACCTTATCATTGTTAAGGATGTGCCAGTGACACCGCATTATGTTTTTAATACCTTTATGTTGGACAGAGAAAGTCGTAACAAAAGGGAGTGAGATCTTAGTCTCCTTGTTCACAGAGCGAACCCTAGGTTGTAACAAACTCTCTCTGTCCATACCTGCAACGTCACTCAGCACATTTTGCAGGAAGGACTAATTGTATCCCTTCTCAAGGAATCTGTCGGTGAGCATTTGAGCCTGGGAAAAGAAATTGTTATCACTCGTACAGTTCCTTCTAATCTTAAGGTATTGTCCCTTAGGGACAGCCTTAAGCCAAGGATCATAATGGCAACTGTCTGTTGGGATATACGAATTCCTATCCATAGGTTTAAAGTATGTGGTAGTGATAAATTTATTATTGCCGATCCTAATTGATAAATCCAGGAAATTAATCGATGTCTGACTGGCTTCATAATTCAAATGAATGCCCCTCATATTGTGATTCAACAGTTCCATAAAGGAATCCAAATCATCCTTCGTCCCATTCCAAAGGAGGAGGATGTCATCAATATATCTAGCCCACAACACAACCTGAGATTGGTTGTGGCGATAAATAACATCCTCCTCCCATTGGGCCATAAATAGGTTGGCTAGACTGGGGGCATATTTAGTCCCCATCGCTACACCCCTATCCTGCCTATAAAACTGGTTATTAAACCAGAAATAATTGGACTTAGTTGCAAAATTCAAAAGCTCCATAATGAAATTAACTTGTGCCATGGGAACCTCGGACTCTCTTTCTAGGAATATTTTCACTGCACCCAAACCAAGGTCATGTGGAATAATGGTGTACGGCGACGTGACGCCCGCCGTCACCATCCACATTTGTTGTATGGGGGTTATGCTAGAGAGAATGTTAATTACGTGCCTAGTATCTTTAATGAAAGATGGAATGTTTTGAACTAGGGGCTGCAGAAAAGAGTCAATGTATTTCCCCACCCGAGACGTCACAGAATCAATACCGCTGACTATGGGACGACCCGGGGGGGAATCCAGACTCTTGTGGATCTTGGGAAGGTAGTAGATAATTGGTGTCCGCGGTCTCTTGGGCACCAAAAATGCTTGCTCCTTCTTATCCAGTATGTTAAGATGAAAACCTTTACTGACTAGGGCTTCCAGCTCACTTTTATACTGGAGCATATGGTCACGCAGGAGAGGGGTATAGGTGTGTCTATCATTTAGAATGCGCTGCATTTCTGCCATATATTTACATTTGTCAAGCACAACTATACCCCCCCCCCCCTTTGTCGGCCGATCTGATGACCAAGTCTTTGTTGTTACACAAAGAATCTAATCCTGCTTCTAGTGACTTATCCATTTTATATTTCCGAATTCTCATGTTGTCAAGGTCTCGCAACACAACATCTCGGAAGACCTATAGGGAAGGTGCTAATGCACCTGGAGGGTTAAAAAGGGATGCGTTAGATAATCCCGAATGTTGGAACTCCGTAGAAATAATCCGGTTTTCCCTAATCGGGTTACTAAGCATATATCGTTTAATGTTCACCTTTCTTACAAATTTGTGCACATCCATATAAGTCTGGAATTTATTCAGACTCTTTGGAGGCGCAAACTTAAGACCTTTATTGAGGATACGTTTTTCTGAGTCATTTAAAACACTGTGGCTGAGATTAAAGATACCAGCCCCAGTTACGTTTTCTTTCTTCCTCTTAAGTTGTATCCTCCTCCCTCCTCTGATTCCTCTTCTTGGTTTACCGGACGTGTCTGGTTTTATTTTGGTTTGTGAAAACCCCACCCAGGGTAGCCTTGACTGGCTTGGTTGTCAGAACTCGTACCTCCCTTGCAGTGGTTCTGTTAGATAATGGGGGGTCTATTAAGGGAAAGCTGGGAACAGAAAGATTCCGAACCCGTTCTTCCCTTGGGTGAATATTGTCTCTTAATGGAAATAATTGATTACTGACAGGTACATTATAATGATGCTCCTGGTTATTAGGATCGTCATCAGAGACATCATATCTAAAATAAGCATTAGATCTATTCTGATGTTGGTCTAGACTGTAATTATGGTAGTTGGAAGTTCCACCCCTCTGATTATGACCAGAACCCTGTCTCCATTGGGGTATCTGATCATGACTATATTGATTATTGTGGTAAGGGTCTGGTCTCCATAGGGGACCTCCATTAGGAAGATGATATCCAGTATCCCTATTTGTATAGTGTGGAGGGTCTTTAGGTTTCAGATAATCAGAGCTAGGATCCCTATATTGGCCTTGTTTCGGTCTAGACCTACCCCTGCCCCTACCACGACCCCTAAACGGAGATCTATGTGATGGGTGACGCCCTCCCGTAAAATGGGTGTTATACGGCATGTCCACTTGTGGGGTTTTACTCCTCACACTTTGTTGTGGCCCTGTTCCTGCAGTCTTGATAGCCGTATCCTTCTTTGAGGTGTCCATTAAGATCTCGTTATTTGTAGTGACAACGAGTTTTTTCTGCCACTCAAAGATGCTATTATTATGGTAATCAGTCAGATCCCTATTTACATTTGTTTCTTATCTTTCTTTTACATTTGAAAATAACTTTTGGATCATGAGATGTTGGCACTTTATTTTCTGTGCAGGACCTTTTTATAGTAGGGTCAATGATCTGGCACAAACGTTACGTGCTGGCCTAATGGCACAGGTCAAAGTTTTTGATGTTAGCTAGGTTCAGGATTAGAATCAGACCTGTTGCATATATTTATTTTAGCACAGCATATACAGTAGCAACACACAGTACGTTTTTGGTAGTGCAGAATAGACATAAAGATGTGCAGTGCTAGACGTGAGATTCCCTAAACATAAAAGTGTTAAAATGTACACATTTATTAACAAACAACATGTGTTGAACCACAAAAATATATGATGAAGCCCCGCCAAAGGTATAATGTGTAAGGTGGAGACCATCATCACACCTATCAGACACTCTGGAAGAACATCTGCTATACTAGTTTTATAAAGAATATATTGTGATTTTAACGTGAGAATATATTACATGCTATTTTTAATATAACTATTATCGGCCCAAGTATTCCTGAGTTATTGTGATTTATACAAAAAAAAAAAACTAAAACTGATTTGGCAACAAGTCATAAAGTGGGTATTATCCCACTACTATTTCATTGTTTTGCATAAAATATAGGCCTAATTTTTATTTAAAATCTGGTGTAAAGCATAAAATGCTTCTCCTAATATATATATATATATATATATATATATATATATATATACAGTGGGTACGGAAAGTATTCAGACCCCCTTAAATTTTTCACTCTTTGTTATATTGCAGCCATTTGCTAAAATCATTTAAGTTCATTCTTCTTCCTTATGAATGTACACATAGCACCCCATACTGACAGAAAAACACAGAATTGTTGACATTGTTGCAGATTTATTAAAAAAGAAAAACTGAAATATCACATGGACCTAAGTATTCAGACCCTTTGCTCAGTATTTAGTAGAAGCCCCCTTTTGATCTAATACAGCCAGGAGTCATTTTGGGAAAGATGCAACAAGTCTTTCACACCTGGATTTGGGGATCCTCTGCCATTCCTCCTTGCAGATCCTCTCCAGTTCTGTCAGGTTGGATGGTAAACGTTGGTGGACAGCCATTTTTAGGTCTCTCCAGAGATGCTCAATTGGGTTTAAGTCAGGGCTCTGGCTGGGCCATTCAAGAACAGTCACGGAGTTGTTGTGAAGCCACTCCTTCGTTATTTTAGCTGTGTGCTTAGGGTCATTGTCTTGTTGGAAGGTAAACCTTCGGCCCAGTCTGAGGTCCAGAGCACTCTAGAGAAGGTTTTTTTCCAGGATATCCCTGTACTTGGCCGCATTCATCTTTCCCTCGATTGCAACCAGTCGTCCTGTCCCTGCAGCTGAAAAACACCCCCACAGCATGATGCTGCCACCACCATGCTTCACTGTTGGGACTGTATTGGACAGGTGATGAGCAGTGCCTGGTTTTCTCCACACATACCGCTTAGAATTAAGGCGAAAAAGTTCTATTTTGGTCTCATCAGACCAGAGAATCTTATTTCTCACCATCTTGGAGTCCTTCAGGTGTTTTTTAGCAAACTCCATGCGGGCTTTCATGTGTCTTACACTGAGGAGAGGCTTCCGTCGGGCCACTCTGCCATAAAGCCCTGACTGGTGGAGGGCTGCAGTGATGGTTGACTTTCTACAACTTTCTCCCATCTCCTGACTGCATCTCTGGAGCTCAGACACAGTGATCTTTGGGTTCTTCTTTACCTCTCTAACCAAGGCTCTTCTCCCCCGATAGCTCAGTTTGGCCGGACGGCCAGCTCTAGGAAGGGTTCTGGTCGTCCCAAACATCTTCCATTTGAGGAGTATGGAGGCCACTGTGCTCTTAGGAACCTTAAGTGCAGCAGAAATCTTTTTGTAACCTTGGCCAGATCTGTGCCTTGCCACAATTCTGTCTCTGAGCTCTTCAGGCAGTTCCTTTGACCTCATGATTCTCATTTGCTCTGACATGCATTGTGATCTGGAAGGTCTTATATAGACAGGTGTGTGGCTTTCCTAATCAAGTCCAATCAGTATAATCAAATACAGCTGGACTCAAATGAAGGTGTAGAACCATCTCAAGGATGATCAGAAGAAATGGAAAGCACCTGAGTTAAATATATGAGTGTCACAGCAAAGGGTCTGAATACATAGGACCATGTGATATTTCAGTTTTTCTTTTTTAATAAATCTGCAACAATGTCAACAATTCTGTATTTTTCTGTCAGTATGGGGTGCTATGTGTACATTCATGAGGAAGAAGAATGAACTTAAATGATTTTAGCAAATGGCTGCAATATAACAAAGAGTGAAAAATTTAAGGGGGTCTGAATACTTTCCGTACCCACTGTATATTGCCTGAGGCGAAAACAACCTTGAATTCAGAGCAAGCTAAGTAAACTTGAGCACCCATTCAGTTTTATACACTTGTTATTGAAGCATGTTTGAACTTGGTTTTTGATGCATGTCATGGTACATTGTCATATATTTTTTAATCTCACTGATGTACAGTTTTCCTGTGTCATTAATGCATTTTGAGGTATATTGTGCATATAGGGTGGAGTTCCTTATTAACATAGGTGTAGGTTTTTGCTTGCATGGATGGAGCTTTTTTTAGGCTCATGTGATCAACATACACTAGATGGTAATTATTAAGAGGCAATAAACAGGTTTGAACTCCAGAACAATATACTCAAAGAGGCATTGGGAACTTTTAGACTTTCATGTGTAATCATATGAGAGAATCTTCAAACAAGCTATGGAGAGGAAGCTCCCACACAGCAATGCTTCCCTCTATAGGCACCCAACATTAGCTAAAACCACAGAAATAGAGAAAGGTGCACCAGACCAAAACTAGATGAAAGAGTCCAAGATAATTTTAATTGCTGGTGCAAAAAAAGGCATATAAAGGTTGGGGGCATGGCTTGATGGCAGACCAAGTGATTCAATAACCCCAGAGCTCTGTGCTTTCTCTGGCATCTTGTCATCCATGCTGCACCAATCCGATCCCCTGTACCACCAATAGCCTCCCTGGGGCTGTGTGCACCTCCTGCATTACCAACATGGTAAAAATCTGCCAGAATAAAGCTCCCTCAACAGCTGAAACACTGGAAAAGGACTTTATGCAAGATGGTACCGGTGGCCTTCCTCCCTCAGCCACTGCCTCACTCCCCCTGCTGGGTACACAAGATGACTTGTCCCATCTATCTCATCCCTCGGCTTCTGAGGCTCCTGACTCCCAACAAGACTCAGTGGTCAGCCTGGATCCAACTCCCGATGCTGTAGTCGCAGTTGAGCCTGAACACTCTCCATCTGAACCTACTCTATCTCAAAAAATGTCAGACATTCAAGATTGCAAGGCTTCACTGACTGCTCAGATATAGACTATACATATAGATTTTTGCTCCTAAAGCAGGATGTGCAGAATATTCGGGATTATACTGGGGCTACAGAAGATTGTATTATAACTGTGGAGGACACCCTTGCTCCTCTTTCTGCCTCTATGCATGAAGCCTTCAGTGAACTAGGGGCGCTCCTGGCTAAAGTAGAGGACTGTAACGCTCCTGCGTTTTATGTATGATGTGGATTTTCAGCTGCAGAAATATTCCACTTCAGTAGTTATGTAGAGAAACGCTGAGACACCAATCCCAACTCCCAATGACTCATCATGTGTGGATGATCTCAATTCAGCAAGTAAATACACACACTCAATAAGATGTTTCCTAGAGTGACTTATGTATATAGTAACACAGTGATGATAGGCTGACAGGTTGGGTAGAGATGGTAGATGACAGACACTTGAAAGGAAATGTTCTTGAAAGTAAGATAGTAGCAGATGGGATGCAGATAGGTTTAGCAATCATGTATGGTAGCAGATGACAGAGTAGCAGGTGGACATACAAGAGAGATCAACCCAGTGCAAGAACAGGTGGTAGTAGGCTCAAGAGCTAGCAATCTTAGATAATGCAGATGTAGTAATAGTCCTTAGTATGCAGAGCTAGATAGTGTAAGCTTTAGTATGAAAGTTATAGAGGTTTCCCCTGTGGGGTACTTATCACTAATAGCAATGTAGCAGAGGAGAGGTTCGGCAAGAGCGGATGATCCGGTAGCGGGATACAGGGATCAGAGCAGCGTGGTTCCGACAGCGAGGTATGCTTGCAAGCATGAGAGCTTCAAGACAGGTTAGCATCAAGGCACAAAGCAGTTTGAACGAACACATGTGAGTGAGAGCCGGCGATCTAAATAGCCATCCAGTCCGGCGCTCAGTGATGACAGCATCAGTCTTAAAGGTGTATGCGCACCTTACCAAAAGAGAATGGTGGGGCGCATACACTTATGAAAGAGTAATTAGGGTACCCAAAGGTACCAGAACATTACAAGGACCTAGAAAAAAGGTCCTACTGCAATAATTTGTGCTTTGAAGGCTTTCCTAAAAAGTCTGAAGGGGCTTCTCCAGAACACTTCTTATACACCTGTCTAAAGGAGACCCTGAGTCCGGACACTAATCCTGTCTTATGTCCTATTGAGCGCACACACCATACACTCCCACGCTCTCCTCCAGGGGGTGCTTCTTATAAGCCTATAACAGCCCGCATCCTTAATTTTCAAGATAATGTAGCCATACTGAGGGCTGCAAGAATGCGGGGTTAACTCCGCTTTAGTAGTCAGGTGATCCACATATTCCCAGATTTCTTCACTGAAGCACAATGCCAGCGAGCTTCTTTTACTACCATCAAGGCCAGACTGTGGAACAAGCCTTCCAGTACTCCATGTTGAATCTGCAGAAGCTCAAAGTCATCTCTGCTGGCATGGCCATTTCTTCACCTCCCCTGCGGAAGCCTCCTCTTTGATGAGATGGATGAGATCTTTGGTTGCCCACAACATTCCCACAGAAGGTTACACGTCCATTAAGCAACTACTTGCTGACCAGTCTGTTTTGTATCTACATTAGATTTAATTTTCCACTGAATTCTGTTTATACCTTTACCACCATCCCTACGATCACTGTTTGACTAACTTCAGCTGTTCTACAGAGAATCACTGATGATTGGTTTCTCCAACAGCTCCTATCCTCCTTTTCAACCTCCTCACCTGCTGATATGGGCATTACTACGCACCTGGAGGACTAAGTTGTTGCATCATGCGACTTCTCCTGGATCTTTGACTTCTACATCATTTAAAGAGAAGCTCTGCTTTGATGCTCTGTCCTCTGCTTCCAATGCTACCCCCTACCTTTATGTGAGGCTAGCATCACAGCTTTTGACTTTTCACCTTAATTGTTTGGGTCTTAGGCTCTCTGTATTTGGGATGGAAAAGCAAGGTGGGCTTGGTGGGATGTCCATGTTTTTTTTTCTTGTTGGCTGTGCCTCCCTTATGTCTCACGTTTTTTGTATTTGACATTCTTGGTAGGAAATGATGCATATTCTGTGTGGGATCCTACGCCAGCTATTATTTCTGTTTTTATACTGCTATGGCTAATACTTTAAAGGTCATATCTTGGAATGGAAGAGGTTTAAACTCGCCTCAGAAATAGTCCCTGGTTTCTCCTTTCCAAAAAAATATAAACCACATATTGTTTGCCTTTCAGGAGACCCACTCAGTGGTCCCCAAGTACCTAGCACTCAAAAAGGTTTGGATAGCCTGTTCCTTTTATTATTCATATTATTAGCTAAGCCCCTCCATGCTGAAATTATTTGATCGTTTTGTAATTTTGCACTTACAGATTACACGCACTGTCCAGATCCTAGTCAATATCTATGTCCCCTCTCCCTTTTCCACAGACACTCTGACCAAAAATTTCATCATTCACAATTTACCTACCTAGAGGTCTGTTGCTGTATTTGGATGCAGTCCAGGATTCTTCTATGGACTGTTTGCTGGGTGAAGGAATAATCTTTCAGAATATTCTAGACTGAGTAGGTGTATATGATCTCACTGATATATGGAAAAGAAAGCATCCAGATGTTAGACAATTTACCTGCCATTCAGACTCCTTTCATACAATGTCATGAATTGGCCTTTGCCACTCTGTTAACCTTACCTTTTATTTATGCTGTCACTATTCTTCCCCGGGGAGTCTTTAACCATGCACCACTTTTATTAGAGGTTGATCTCCTTCCACTGGCCCAGCCCTGTGGCATTTAAATTCTTATTGGTTGGAGGATCAGACAGTTTATGGAGAACGTTCCCGAGGTATAGCAGAATTTTACAATCTGAATCTTAACGCTGCTAAACCAGCTAATCAGTGGGAGGTCTTTAGGTTCTCATTGCGTGGTACTTTCATGTCCATTACTTGCATTCTTCGGAAGAACAACCAATTGTGTGCTGAAGAACTTGAATCTGCCATGATACAGGCAGAGGCTGATTACAATGCCACCCCCACTCCTCATACTCACACTGCCTGGTTACACTCACGCAGGAACTATGAGCTCCACCTATGAGTGTGCCCAAATTATGCTCTTACATCTTTTCCCCAGGCTGGAGATAGGCAGGGTCAGTGTTCTACAATCAATTTTGCTGTGTGGGGGGGTTTGCAATGCCGACAGTGACCGATCTTATCGATCATTTTAGGGCCAGGCTGGAGATAGGCAGGGTCAGTGTTCTACAATCGATTTTGCTGTGTGGGGGGTTTGCAGTGCCGGCAGTGACCGATCTTATCGATCATTTTAGGGCGAGGCTGGAGATAGGCAGGGTCAGTGGTCCACATCGATTTTGCTGTGTGTGGGGTGGTGTGAACACAATCTTTTTTCCTGCTGAGGAGGAGGGAGAAAAAAGTCTTTATCAGTCAGTTGTGTGCAGCGTTTTTCCTTCAGTGATGCTGACTGTGATAATACACTGCTGTGTTCACATGTGCTATTATTGAGTGATTTCAAAATGTATACACTTTTTTCTATTACACTATTCAATATACACCCTTTTGGGTTAAAAAAATTAAATTGTGGCATAGTCTGTACTAATCTATTTAAAAATTACAAACTTAAAAAGGGAAATTTTCTTTTTTTTTTCCCTCCATAGCCTGCAGCAGAGCTGACTGATATAAGACACTGCTGTTCACATGTGCTATTGAAAAATCACCAATTTTATATCATATTTTCTATTCCGCTATTCAATCTACACCCTTGGGGTAAAAACAATTAAATTGCGGGATAGTCTGTATCGGTACGTGTGAGATACACCTTTCCAATTTTTGGGGCGCATCTCATACTGCCGAGGATTTGAGGGTGCTTCAGTGTGCCTCCTGCCTGTTCCGAACTCCTCCTACTCCTCATCCTGCCTTTGGGGGTACAAAAAATAGTAATTTGGGCCTAGTCTGGGTCTGTACGTGTGAGATACATACACCTTTTGATATCATATTTTCTATTCCGCTATTCAATCTACACCTTTGGGGTAAAAAGAATTAAATTGCGGGATAGTCTGTATCGGTACGTGTGAGATACACTGTTTTTTATCCTTTTTTCTATTCCGCTATTCAATATACACCCTTTTGGGGTAAAAAAATAAAATTGCGGCATAGTTTGCATATTTGACTGTGAGATACACCCGTGCAATACTGTTGTTGTTTTTTTCCGCTATTCAATAAACACCTTTCTAGGGCAAGATCATAAATTACAGAAATATGAGGAGACCGTCAAATAGGGGCCGTGGTGCTGCTGGTAGAGCTCCTGTTGCAAGGAGAGGACATGGTCGATCTGTGCCAGCTACACGCACAAGTGAAACACCTTCCTCAAGTGTGAGTAGGCGACAGAACCTGCAGCAGTATTTGGTAGGGCATCATGCGCCTCTAGAAGTGATGAGGCCAGAAGAAGTACAGGCGATAGTAGATTGGGTTGCTGACAGTGCCTCCAGTTCCTTCACATTGTCTCCCACCCAGTCTACTGCAGAAAGGTCAGAGTTGGCACCTGCAGCCAATGTCCAACCGTCTTTCACCTCACCCCCTTGCAAATCAGGCAAGCAGTCTGAGCCCCAAGTCATGCAGCAGTCTCTTCTTCTTTTTGATGACTCTGTCAGCAGGGTTTTCCAGGGCCATCCACCTAGCCCTGCCCCAGAAGTGGAAGAGATTGAGTGCAGCGATGCCCAACCACTTATTTCTCAAGATGAGTACATGGAAGGACCATCGCAGCACGTCTCCGATGATGAAGAAACGCAGGTGCCAACTGCTGCGGCATTCAGAATTGTGGAGACCGACAAGGAGGGCAGGGGTGAAGACTGGGTGGAAGATGATGTGGAGGACGATGAGGTCCTTGACCCCACATGGATTTAAGGTCATGCAGGTGACCTGAGTAGTTTGGAGGAAGAGGCGGTGGTAGCACAGAGCCACCAGCACAGCAGAAGAGGGAGCAGGGTGCAGAAGCGGAGCGGGCGTGCCCTAGACACTATGCCTGCTACTGCCCAACGCAGCAAGGGAACGAGCGCACCAAAGCGAGCTCAAAGGAGTTCTCTAGCGTGGAAGTTCTTCAGAAAATGTGCTGATGACAGGACACGAGTGGTTTGCACCCTGTGCAATCAGAGCCTGAAGCGAGGCATAAACCTTCTCAACCTGAGCACAACCTGCATGATCAGGCATCTAAGTGCAAAGCATGAGCTGCAGTGGAGTAGACACCTTCAAAACCAAGAAAGGTCTCTGGCTCTTCCTGCTTCCTCTTCTGCTGCAGTCTCGGCCTCTCCATCCACATCTGTAGTGATACCGGCACCTGCCACCCCGCAAACAGACGATCTGTCAGCAACACCACCACCTGGGTCACCAACCATCTCCACAATGTCCCGTGGAAGCGTTCAGCTTTCCATCTCCCAAACACTTCAGAGGAAGAGGAAGTACCCCCCTACCCACCCGCGATCCCTGGCCCTGAATGCCAGCATTTCAAAATTCTTGGCCTTTGAAATGCTGTCATTCCGTCTGGTGGAGACGCACAGTTTTAAAAGCCTTATGTCGGTGGCTGTCCCACAGTACGTCGTGCCCAGCCGCCACTACTTTTCCAGGCAAGCCATCTCTTCCCTGCACAACCAAGTGGGGGAAAAAATCAGGTGTGCACTGCGCAATGCCATCTGTGCCAAGGTCCACCTAACTACCTATACGTGGACCAGTAAGCATGGTCAGGGGCGTTATATATCTCCCTAACGGCACACTGGGTAAATGCAGTGGCGGATGGGCCTGAGGCGGATAGCAATTTGGCGCATGTCCTTCCACCACTGAGGATTGCAGGGCGCTTCAGTTTGCCTCCTGTTCCTAACTCCTCCTACTCCGCTTCCTCATCCTCTACCGCCTCCTCATCCGGTCAGCGTAACACCTTCACCACCAACTTCAGCACGGCCAGGGGTAAACGACAGCAGGCAGTTTTAAAACTTGCCTGTTTGGGGGAAAAACCACACACCGTGCAGGAGTTGTGGAGGAGCATGGAACAAATGAGTGGTTGCTGCCAGCGAGCCTCAAGCCCGGCCTGGTGGTGTGCGATAACGGGCGAAATCTCATAGCAGCTCTGGGCCTAGCCGGTTTGACGCACATCCCTTGCCTGGCGCATGTGCTGAATTTGGTGGTGCAGATGTTCCTTAAAAATTCCCCCGATATGTCAGAGCTGCTGCAGAAAGTACGGGCCGCCTGTGCTCACTTTGGGCATTCTCACCCTGCTGTTGCTCGCCTGTCAGCGCTGCAGCATAACTTCGGCCTTCCCGCTCACCGCCTCATATGTGATGTGCCCACAAGGTGGAACTCCACCTTGCACATGCTGGAAAGACTGTGCGAGCAGCAGCAGGCCATAGTGGAGTTTCAGCTGCAGCATGCACGCGTGAGTCGCTCTGCGGAACAGCACCACTTCACCACCAATAACTGGGCCTCCATGCGAGACCTGTGTGCCTTGTTGCGCTGTTTTGAGTACTCCACCAACATGGCCAGTGCCGATGACGCCGTTCTCAGCTTAACTATCCCACTTCTATGCCTCCTTCAAAAAACGATTCGGGCGATGATGGAAGAGGATGTGGCACAGGATGAGGAGGAGGAGGAGGATGAAGAGGTAACATTTCCAAGGCTTTCAGGGCAGTCATTCGCAAGTGGCTCCGAGGGTGGGTTCCTGCACCCACAAACGCCAGGGACACAATTGTCCAGCAGGGGCACAGTTCTGGAGGATGAGGAGGATGAGGAGGAGGAGATGGAGGAGGAGATGGAACCATGTTCACAGCAGGGTGGCACCCAGGCCAGCTCTTGGCCATCACTGGTGCGTGGCTGGGGGGATACAGAGGACACAGACGATACACCTCCCACAGAAGACAGCCTTTCGTTGCCTCTGGGCAGCCTGGCACACATGAGCGATTACATGCTGCAGTGTCTCCACAACGACCACCGAGTTGCCCACATTCTAACTTGTGCTGATTACTGGGTGGCCACGCTGCTGGATCCCCGTTACAAGGACAACGTACCGTCCTTAATTCACTCACTGGAGCGCGATCGCAAGATGCGCGAGTACAAGCGCACGCTGGTAAACGCGATGCTGCTGGCATTCCCACCTGACAGTGGGGCCACAGTGGAAGCACAAGGCCAAGGCAGAGGAGGAGGAGGAAGAGGTCGCCAATGCAACCAGGGCACCGCCAGCACCTCAGAAGGCAGGGTTAGCATGGCCGAAATGTGGAAAAGGTTTGTCAGCACACCACAACAAACAGCAGGACCAGCAGCTCATATGGAACGTCTTAGCAGGAGGCAGCATTTCACCAACATGGTGGAGCAGTATGTGTGCACACGCCTACATGTAGTGAATAACGGGTCTGCCCCCTTCAACTTCTGGGTCTCCAAATTGGGCACATGGCCTGAGCTTGCCCTTTACGCCATGGAGGTGCTGGCGTGCCCTGCAGCCAGTGTATTATCTGAACGTGTATTTAGCATGGCTGGGGGCGTTATCACAGACAAGCGCAGCCGCCTGTCCAGAGAGAATGTGGACAAGCTCACGTTCATTAAAATGAACCAGGCATGGATCCCACAGGACTTTTCCGTACCTTGTGCAGAATAGAGATGGATACCGACCTTACCCAGCCATTGTTCTATTTTTGATCTTTCTCACTCTTTTGGGGTGTACCCTCATTTAAAATGACTGAAAAAAAGCAGTGTTGGCTACCTCGTCCTCCTCCACCGCCGCTTCCACCTACACCGCCCATAGGTGTGCGCAGCCTTTTGCATTAGGGTGTGCACCCCAAAGTTTAAATACACATGCATGTGTTTGCCTACATGTATATGGCCCCGGTACATTACTCTCCCAGCTGGCAAAGTGAAATAGAAGTGTGTGGCACTTCTCTTATGGCAGAGCAGGTCCGAGGGAGATCTTTCCCATCTCCTCACTGGCAAACAGAGCGATAATGCTAATGTGCCCTAGGTGATTAGGGTGTGCCCAGGCACGCCTATGACACCGCCACATCCACCACCACCTTAACCTCCCTCCTACTCCATATGGGCCTCGTCCTTCACAGATGAAGAACATTGTTTTATTTTTCTGTTTTTTTTTTGTTGTTTTAAGTTATTTCCCTATCCACATTTGTTTGCAGAGCACTTGCCATGCTCTTAACTACGTTTTGCTGCCATTTGCAGCACTCTAGCCCTTTCCATTGGTGTTTTAGAGCCATTTTAGTGCCTGAAAGTTCGGGTCCCCATTGACTTCAATGGGGTTCGGTGTCCGGGTAAAGTTCGGAAAAAGTCCGGGACACGGACCCAGACTTTTTTTTCAAGTTCGGCCGAACCCGCCGAACACGGACATCCAGGTGTCCGCTCAACTCTACTTGTAAGGCATTCAATAGTGTGGAATGGTCTTACCTGTTTAAAGTGTTGCAACCTTATGGACTCCTCTAATGATTGTCTGGATATGGTTTTTGTATACTGATCCTGTTGCCAGATTTTGGGTTATTTATTTTATCTCCCCAATGTTTTCAGTTTTAAGAGGGACATGCCAAGAATGTCCACTATCTCCATTATTGCTCGCTTTGGCTATTCAACCATTAGCTGTTCATATAGGATCTTCATCCTCTATTCAGGGACTTATTATTGGCACTATAGCAAACTCTTAGAGATGTAGAGGGATCAGCTAAATATATATGTTCCCTGTTACAAGAAATGGAGGACTTTGGCATGTTGTCAGGCTGTTGGCCAACTGGACTAAATCCAGCCTTTTTCTGTTGGATTCAGGGGTGCACAGATGATATATCTGAGCTCTCAATTCATGGTGGTTCATTCTTTTTGCTATCTAAGGGTGGTGGTACAATTCCCTCAAGCTCCTATGAATGAATAGTTTATTCCTCTTTATTACTCAGTTGCAGCAGCATAGTAGCCAATGGATGGATCTTCCATTAGATCTTATAGGTAGGGTTAACCTGTTAAATTATTTTTCCCCCAAAACTCCTGTACATCATGGCTAACTCTCCATGTAAAATTCCAAAATCGCTTTTTAAGCAAATTAACTCTCTTTGCAAAGGATTCTTCTCAAACCACCATGTCCCTAAGATGGCCCTGGAAATTTTGAAATGACCCACTCATTTGGTTGGATTGGCCTTTCCTAACTTTTATTTATACTATCTAACTTCACATTTGGTGGTAGCGAATGACTGGTTGTAACCTTCCCCAGCCAATGCCTGCACCACTACTGAAGCAGCTTTTGTTTATTTCCTTTGAGGCCCTGCATAACATTGTGTATCATAGACAAGGGTCCCACTGTACTGGGAAAACTATTTGTTGTTTTTCTAAAGATGTATGGACACTCCTAATAATCTGCCATGGTATAACCATAAGTTGATTGAACTCCTTACGATACCGGACCCACAGAGTTGGATCTCTAGAGGCATTAAATATCTTTGTCACTTTTACCCACGCAGGGCCTTATGTCCTTTGCTCAGCTGAGAGATGATTTTAATCTTTCTTCCTCGTCTTTGTTTTTTTTATTTCCAGCTCTTGCATGCTCTTGGAGTGCAGTCACACTCATCCCCGTTATCTTTTGCCCTATTAGAGAAATTGCTGAGAAGACCAGACACCATCAAATTGATTTGTGAATAGTATTCTACTCTAAAGGCTGATTATAATCCTAGGTTTGCTGCTGTACAGAGTCATTGGACTGAGTTGAATATTCAACTTACCAAAGAGGATTGGCCTAAAGCCATAAAAGAGCTTGGTGCTATCCTCCAGTGACAGAATTAACCTAATAAAATATTTAATCATAGCCATCTTACCCCTTCTCAGATGTTTAAGATGGGCCTACACCCCACATCTGAGTGTTTCAGAGGCTGCGGGAACACATCTGATTTTATACACTGTTTTTGGTCCTGTCCAATAGTTTATAGATTCTGGTCCGAGGTTGAATTGTTCCTATCCATTGTATTAGGTGTACCTAATATCTTACATCCTAAATACTGTTTGCCAAACATTTTTGGTAAATTTACTGTTCCTGCATTTGTTAAATGTCTACTAATTATACTGTATTTCTTTGCCAAGAAGACTAAACTCCTGTCCTAGAAAGGAACCACTCGTCCTACTCTGACCACTTGGCCTCAGTTGATCTATGGTTATCTACCTCTCATCTTCCGGTGTCTGTTAACCTTTTGTTTCTGTTCATGAGGTTTTCTTGGCAAGGATACTGGAGTGGGTTGCCATTTCCTTCTCCAATGGATCACGTTTTGTCAGAATTCTCCACTGTGACCTGTCCATCTTGGCTGGACCTACATGGCATAGCTAAAAGCATAGCTTCACTGAATTACATAAGCTCCTTTGCCACGGCAAGGCAGTGATCCATAAAGGTCCAATGTGCTACTGGGGAAGAGTGGAGAGCAATTTCAAGTAGCTCCAGGTCTAATAAAATGTCTGGGCCAAAGCCACAAGGACTCTTTGCTCAGGATGGTAGGAGTGAAAGGAAAGTCGGATGCTGTAAAGAATATTACATTGGAACCTGGAATGTAAGATCAATGAATCAGGGTAATCTGGATGAGGTCAAACAGAAGATGGCAAGATTGAACATCGATATCTTGGGAATTAGTGAACTAAAATGGAATGGAATGGGTGAATTCAACTCAGATGACTACTATATATACTACTGTGGACAATAATCTCTCAGAAGAAATGGTGTAGCGATCATAGTCAACAAAAGAGTGAGGAAAGCTGTACTGGGTTACAATCCCCAAAACAACAGGATGATCTCAGTCTGTATCCAAGGCAACCCACTCAACTTTACAATAATCCAAGTTTATGCACCAGCCTCTGATGCTGAAGAAGCTGATGTTGACCGCTTTTATGAATATCTACAACACCTTTTAGAACTAACTCCAAAAAATATATCCTTCTCAAAATGGGAGATTAGAATGCTAAAGTAGGAAGTCAAAGCATACCTGGAATAATGGGTAAATATGGCCTTGGAGTACAAAATGGTAATAACAAACACTCTTTTCCAACAACCAACAACCAAAGAGGCGACTCCATACATGGACATTACCGGTTGGTCAATACAGAAATCAGATTGATTATATTCTCTGCAGCCAAAGATGGAGAAGCTCTATACAGTCAGTCAAAACAAGACCTGAAGCTGCCTGTGGCTCAGACCATAAGCTTCCTATGGCAATATTCAGGCCTAAAGTGAGGAAAGTGAGAAACACCACTAGACATTTTAGATATCTAAACTATCAGGTGCTAAAGGGTTGTGACTACATATTAAAACTAAAAATTCTGGATGGACCATCTGCACACTGCTACACTCTTTCCAGCAAATGATGCAATGAAATACAGGGATATTTAATTCATATATATTGCAATACACCAGTGGTTCTCAACTCCTGTCATCAGGACCCACTAACAGGCCAGGTTTGCAAGATAACTCAAATACATCACAGGTGATACAGGTGCGTTACAACAGAGAAAAGATATACAGTACCTGTGCTCCCAATAGCTTGTACATGTATTTAAACTATCAGGTGCTAAAGGGGTGTGACCACATATTAACACTACAAATTCTGGATGGACCCTCTGCACAGAATTTGTAGTGGTAATATCTGGTCACACCCCTTTAGCACCTGATAGTTTAAATACATGTACAAGCTATTGGGATTTGAGCACAGGTATATCTTTTCGCTGTTGTAACGCAGGTCAGTGACCAGATCGGAAACTAGTCGCTCTCACCCACCTTGGGTCTTTATGCCCCATGTTGGCATGGTATCCACTGTAGGATTTGCAGTGGCAAGGCAGTGTAGGACTGGCCAGAAGAGGGATTACTTTGACGCATTTGGTTGGCTTAAACATGTATTGAAACATATGTGAACTTAACCACTTGCCGACTGCTGCACACCTATATACTGCGGCAGTCAGCCCCCGCTCGTTCCCTGCCTTCCCCGCGCGTGTAACTGGCGGCTCGCGATCTCGCTCAGGAGAGGGAGAAAGACAGACAGCTGATGTAAACACAGCCATCTGTCATTCTCCCTTAGATCATCACTGATGCTATGCGATCCTGCTACGTAGGATCGTATGTCTCTGTGATTATCTAACAAGCCACGCCCCCTAACAGTTAGAATCACACCCCTAGGGACACACTTAACCCCTTGATCACAAATAAAGTTAACCCCCTTCCCTGCCAGTGTCATTTTTACAGTAACAGTGCATATTTATAGCACTGATCACTGTAGTAATATCACTGATACTCCCAAAAGTGTAAAAAATGTCAGTCAAGGGTCCAATCTATCCGCCGCAATGTCGCAATCCCGCAAAAAACTTGCAGATCACCGCCATTACTAGTTAAAAAAAAAACAATAAAAATGACATAAATATTTCCCGTAGTTAGTAAACGCAATAACTTTTGCACAAACCAATCAAAATATGCTTATTGCGATTTTTTTACCAAAAATATGTAGCAGAAAACAAATTGGCCTAAAATGTTAAAAAATTTTGATTTTTACAATTTTTTTTGAGAATTTCATATAAAAAATGTGAAAAATATTGTTTTTTTTCAAAATTGTCGCTCTTTTTTTGTTTATAGCGCAAAAAGTAAAAATCACAGAGGTTATCAAATACCACCAAAAGAAAGCTCCATTTGTGGAAAAAAAAGGACATCAATTTCATTTGGGTACAGCATCGCGCGACCGCGCAATTGTCCGTTACAATCACGCAGTGCCGAATCGCAAAATAGGGCCTGGTCTTTGAACAGCAAAATCCTCCGGGGCTTAAGTCCCCATGTTGGCATGGTATCCACTGTAGGATTTGCAGTGGCAAGGCAGTGTAGGACTGGCCAGAAGAGGGATTACTTTGACGCATTTGGTTGGCTTAAACATGTATTGAAACATATGTGAACTTAACCACTTGCCGACTGCTGCACACCTATATACTGCGGCAGTCAGCCCCCGCTCGTTCCCTGCCTTCCCCGCGCGTGTAACTGGCGGCTCGCGATCTCGCTCAGGAGAGGGAGAAAGACAGACAGCTGATGTAAACACAGCCGTCTGTCATTCTCCCTTAGATCATCACTGATGCTATGCGATCCTGCTACGTAGGATCGTATGTCTCTGTGATTATCTAACAAGCCACGCCCCCTAACAGTTAGAATCACACCCCTAGGGACACACTTAACCCCTTGATCACAAATAAAGTTAACCCCCTTCCCTGCCAGTGTCATTTTTACAGTAACAGTGCATATTTATAGCACTGATTACTGTAGTAATATCACTGATACTCCCAAAAGTGTAAAAAATGTCAGTCAAGGGTCATTTGGTGGTGATTACCCTGGTTATATTGGAGTCACTCGCCCTGGAGTCCACTGCAGGTTCCGTGAAGCTCATCATTCCCATAGGCTCATTTACCATCTCCTTAGGGTAAGAGGCAAATCCTATTGGTGAAGGCTGGCGTCCTGTCATACTTGACACTCTTGCTTTATTTGTCTCAATCTGATTTTTTATCTGGTAAGAGGCGAGTGATATTGGTGGTGGTTATCTACATAGAAGACACCTATTTAGGATTTTCCATTCACATTGACAAACATATCTCTACACTGTGGTAAGAGGCGACACCGGCTGTTACAGGATTGCACACAATATATGACTGCATGTTTTTCAGCTACCTTTGGTAAGGGGTACCTATAGGTGTCCCTTTTAGAGCATTCTTCTTTTTTCTGATTTTCCTACACTGGTGGAGTTCACACTATTCATCCAGTTGTTAGTCACTCACTCTGGTGTATTTGTTCATCCGTTTTTGTTGGGTTTTACGCTATTGCGTTTTTATCTTTCCTCCAATTTTATTGAGTCTACGCGAGATATTGGTTCCAGTCCAGGGACGAGATTTGCTTCTGAGAACCTGCCTTTTGATTTACCAGCTCTGGTAAGCGTATACCCATAGGGAGCTTGTTTGGACACTGTGTTCCTGATTTATATGGACTTTATGGACTTTATTTTCCATTACTCAAGTTAGCGCGACTTTTTATAGAATTATAGAAAGAAAAGATGGATAGATAGCATCAGCAAAACAATGAACATAAAAAAAAGCCTGGTGCGCTATGGTTCATGAGGTTCACGAAGGGTCGGACACAACTAAACGACTAAACAACAAGAAATCTACTTCTAAATAATCTTACTTTTGAATTAGGAAGAAACCCTGTCTCTTTGATAAATTGTGGCATAAATGGATATCTAGTCCTTTACCCTAATGTTTCCATATCCAGGAAATTAGTATGATCCCATTTTGTAGTGGCACCCTTTACTTCACTATTGTCACTTTAACTCATGAATTAACTCTCTCTCTCTTCCCACTTAATGTACACATATATGCAGCCTCACAAAAGTGGGTCTGCACAAAGTGCACTTCCAGCACAGAGACCAGGCTCTCACTAAGACTAAGGCTCCTTTCACACTATCCGTCCGTCAGACGGATTCCGTTTTTCTCAGTGGGGGATCGAGTCGCCGATCCCCCGCTGAGCAGCAGGAGGACAGCTGTGTCTCTGCGCTGTGTGCGGAGACACAGCTGTCAGTTCCCCATGCATCTCTATGGGGGAAATCGGATGGGAACGGACCGTCGGTCCGTTCTCATCCGATCCCATCCGATCCCATCCAATCCCATCCACTGGACGGATGGAAAATAGGGTTTCCATCCGTCCAGATTTGACGGATCGGATCGGGTGTCAGCGGACATGTCTCCGCTGACATCCGATGCCCCAAAGGAATGCATGGGGGGACCGTTCAGATCCGCCAAAAAAAAAACTGACAGGCGGATCTGAACGGTCGGTCTGTGTGAAAGGGGCCTAATGATCATAAACTGAGAGGCTTGATTCCTGATCACCTGATTGCTTTTATAGCCTCTAATTAGCTGTCAGAGTGATAAGTCACTGTTCAGCCCTCCCCTGTGTTTTTTCTCCTCTTGAATGGAAAAAAAGGTACATTTAAAAATGTAAACAAAGAAGTTATTAATCATGGACAAAGGTCAGGGTCAGTGTATTTTGGGTAAGATTAAAAACATTTTTCAAAATTAGTATCAGTGTCAGAGATAGTGTGTTTTAGGTAGAATAAGATAAAAAAAGCAACATTTTTCTTGGCCCTACTACAGGCATAAACAACAAATAATACACATATATGGTATGCATATATATTACACACATATGGTATCACTACAGTTGTCAGGAGCAGTTAATAGCAAGAAATGCACAGCTAAATTTGTTTAGGTTTTTTTTTTTTTTTTACTCTTTTGTGCCAGTTTTACTTTAGCAAAAACCAGGAGATATCCATTACTATTTACCACCAGATATAATTCACCTGGTTACTTTAGTTAGTTGGGGCCCTTTCACACGGGCGCTCCGTATGTCCGCAAATCATCCTATTTTTTTGCGGATGATTTGCGGACATAATGTAAGTCAATGGCATTGCGGATGTCAGCGGAATACCATCCGCTGACATCCGATTATCTTCCTTTCAGTTCTGTTCCGTTTTTTGGAACGGAACAGAACCCTATTTTTCCTCCGTTCAAAAAACGGAAAGGAAGGAAAATCGGATGTCAGCGGTGTCATCCGCTGACATCCGCAATGCCCATAGACTTACATTATGTCCTTATATAATCCGCAAACGAATGGGATGATATGCGAACATACGGAGCGGATGACACAAATGTCATCCGCTCCGTGAAAAAAAAAAAAAAAAGTCCCGCAGCGGAGAAAAACAGCGGAGCGGCCGTGTGAAAGAGCCCTTGCAATGATATGTACAGTTTTACAAACACATGTCAAGGTTGTAAAACTGTGTTCATGCAATATCATTTGTTTTACCCTCTGTCATAAAGGGGTTAAGTAGCTTTATACTTATCAGCATGTTTACATATAGAAGACAGCAGCTGCTACAAAAACTATATTAACCACTTGCCGATCGGCCACCGCACATATACAGCAGCAGGTTCCCGCAAATCAGCGTAGCTGTACAGCGCTTGGTGGGAGCGACCGTGGGGGTGCATGTGCCCCCATTTGCCAGCCAGGAAGCTGATCCAAGGGGCCGGTGGCTGTGATTGCCGCCAGGCACCCATGATCACTCCCCGTGGAGAGAGAACAGTGGTCTGCTGTTGTAAACACAGCAGACTGTTGTTCTCCCAGCAATGATAACAGGGCTCCTGTGTTCCTCCTCTTTAGGAACACAGGTCCCTGTGTTGATTCCATAAGCCCACCCCCTACAGTTAGAAAACACCCCCTAGGCATACATTTAACCCTTTGATTGCCCCCTGGGCTAACCCCTTCCCTGCCAGTGTCATTATTACAGTACCAGTGCAAATTTTTTAGCACTGATTACTGAAGTAATGTCACTTGTCCCCCTAAAAGTGTCAAAAATGTCAGTTAGGTGTCTGATCTGTCCGCCGCAATGTCTCAGTCCTGCTAAAAATCACTGATCCCTGCCATTACTAGTAAAAAAAAAAATGACATACGTTTTTCTCCTAGTTTGTAGACGTGATAACTTTTGCGCAAACCAATCAAAATACGATTATTGGGATTTTTTGTTACCCAGAAATATGTAGCAGACTACAAATTGGCCTAAAATTATGAAAACAATTGATTTTTATTTTTATTTTTTTTTTATTGGAAATGTTATATAGCAGAATGTGAATTTTTTTTTTTTTTTTCAAAATTGTCGCTCTTTTTTTGTTTATAGCGCAAAAAATATAAATATCGCAGAGGTGATAAAATACCACCAAAAGAAACTCTATTTGTGGGAAATAAATTATATTAATTTTATTTGGGTACAGGGTTGCACGACCGCGCAATTTTCAGTTAAAATAACGCAGCGCCGATTCACAAAAAAAGGCCTGGTCAATAAGGGGGAAAATCTTCCGGTCCAGAAGTGGGTAATGACAAAAGTTATGACAGAAGAAAACTTTTTGATTTCTATAGTGGTCATAATTGCATCAGAGCTACACAAGCAGTGGGGACAGTTTTGGGTTCTATATTCTGAGTTGAGAGATCATTTGGTCACATTTATGGACACATGAGCAGGTCAGATATTTTTATGGTTTTATCTATCTAGTAAGATACAGTATGTGTTACCAATCCAACCCAGATTGCCCTATTTGGTGTTAGTTAGTATTACATTCTGCCTCCTATTTTCATAGGTGTACTTTTTTTTTCTTTTTCATAACTATGTAGTCAGCCAAAGCTGGCTTGTCTTTTGTTTAGTATTTTGAATCTTGTGTTTTGCAATGTACAAAACTTACCTGCTGATATTTTCCCCAGTTTTGTACTTCTGTCCAATGTTACATCAAATACCTTTTCTAAAGGAAAGCTTTGCCCCCATGTGCATTGCTACGAAACCTTTGAGGTAATTATCTGTCTCATTGTTTTACATGTTGAAAACAATTTCTCATGTACCTGGTTGGAGGCCAGAGTGCTGAGATGGCTTCCCATGTTGCTCAGTGCAGAGCACCCCTGAAGGTGGTAGCAGGGGATGCTACGCCCAAAGAAGCACCAGGTGATACTTGGCAGTAGGGAAAGCAAGAAGCAGGGTCAGGAGCAAGGACAGTAGTCATGTACGGCAGTTCAGCCAGGAGCAGAAACAAAAAGCAGAATCAGGAACAAGCCAGAGTCATACACATGAAATCAGGCAGCAGATGAGTTAGGAGAGCAGGGCAAGGTCATACAAGACATGTACTTACAAAAATTGATAATGTGAATTATCGGACTCCTGTGGGTTCTTTCCCATTCTTTTTGGCATTGGTATTTTGTGTTCGAGTGTTTGAGAGGGACTCCACTGTTAAATACAGGTGATCCTGTACTCCTTGTATATACTGGTTAAAGATTATCCTTAACCAGCTGCTTGATCCTGCCATACTTTTCCTTCCTTTTATATGTATGACAAGGTCATACACGGGCAATCAGGCAAAAGCAGAATACCCTGGTGCATATTCTGCATAATTATTTTTTTATTCAAAACTCTAGGGGTGTCTAATTGCTGTCCGTACTGGGCTAGTTTCTTGGCCTCTCTCCACATCTTTTTACATACATGTTTCAAACTATGGCCCCCCAGTTGTCCAGGAACTACAATTCCCATCATGCCTGGTCATGTCTGTAAATGTCAGGGTTTTACAATGCCTCTTGATATGTGTAGTTCCGCAACAGCTGGAGGGCCGTAGTTTCAGGATCCCTGCTATAGATGGTCACTTGGGTGACAGCTCTGAGTCTCCTGCAGCACCCATCAGCACCCCAAGGCCTTTCAGTAGTGTACACAAGAGAGGCTTTTATAGATAAATAACATGCATATAGAAACTAATAGGAAGGTTGTTGCATATAAATGCAAATGCAGTTGATTTAAACCAATTAAAGTTCATCCATCATGCAGGAACCTCTAATAAACCACAAACTTAGTTTTAACCTGTTCATTACATAAAATATTTTGTCCTTAGTCACAGTGCTCAGAAAACTATGTAATGTGTGGTCAGTTTTTTCAAGAGTTTATTTTAAATATTTTACCAAAGATGCTTACAACTCTTAGTATTTAAGGTATACATTATATTAGAGAGAGGTAACACAGTGCTAGTGTAGGTGGTAACTGGTAAGGCAATGCTAGCATCAAATGCAATTTGTTTTTATCATTTGTTTTTTGTTAGTTGTGTTTGTTGTTATTACTTTCTGGAACTGAATTATGCTTCTGTGTTTTCAATGATTCTACTTTTTTCTATTCCATTAGAAAAATATTTACAAATGTTTTGCTTTACACATGTTCTTCACTTGTACGCCAAGATCTCATTATTAAATAGACATAAACTGTACTATTATTTCATAAAAAATAATGTGCTAACATTCTTTTATATTATTTATATTTCAAATGCTTTTTATTGAATTTTAGAAATAAAGTATACAACATGAATACATTCAGATTTAAAGGAGTAGTAACAAGAGCGCTCAACAAGGAAATCAACATTGCTCTGCGTAGAGTACAGGGAGTCTATAAATGCGACTGAAACCAAGGGTCAATAATAACTAGACAGTTAAATGTTCACAAGTGAGTATAGTATGTGACCTGGACTAACAGAAACCTGTTCAAGCTATCGACCTGGGATATATATTTTCTGCCAGTGGGACCAGGAAATTTCATATTGCGGACCCTTCCTATCTTTATTCACCAATATTTTCTCATACTCGGCTATAACATGAATGTGTGAAATCACGTCTTTAACCTTAGGTAAATCAGCAGATTTCCACTTCATCATGATGGCAGATCTTGCAGCAAACAAGACACGTATCATCACTGTTCTAGCATCCTTAAAAATCTCCAAGACCCCAATACCCAATACTGCTTGTTCAGTTTTAGGGGTCAGGTTGCACCCTACGATTTTGGAAAGAAGAAGATACATCTCCCTCCAAAATTTCCGCAGTTTGACACGTCCAAGCCATATGCGATAGAGTGCCCACCTGACCACATCCTCGCCAGCAAGAGTTGGGCAAATCAGCCGAAAATTTTGCTATTATATATGGCGTGTGATGCCACCTAGTTAAAAGCTTCTGCGCTAATTCCCAGTAATTCGAGCAGTGGGAGTATTTATAGTTACATCGAATCGCTGACATCCATTGGTGGTCAGTGAATTGTTTGTTCAGCTCTAATTCCCATTTAAGGCACGCAGGTGATTTAGAGAAGGAGGATTTAGAGCCAATCAAAAACATACAGTAAGGAAATTCCCTTCACCTTGGTGTCTGCAGAATTACATAGTTTCCAGATCCGTTCGTCAATTTGTATGTAGGTAGCGGGAGTCGAACGAACAAAAGAGGCAACCTGGAGATAAGAGAATTTGTCTTTTTCAGTAAGTTTATATTTGTTCGCTAGGGTTGGAAAAGGAATGAATTTATTATTGGCAAAGAGGGTTGCAAGGGACACAATACCCTTATGTTCCCATCCAGTAAGTGAAATATCAGGGATGGCCCAGTGTAGGGAAAGCAAAGGGGCAAGAGCATGGACCGAGGGGGCCATTGTGTCCTGGCGAGTAATAAAATATGACCAAGCTTGTACGGTGGCTCGGATGGTAGGATGTGGGATTGTCCTTTCCAGAGAAAGCAAGTTTGAGGCTAATAGAAAAGAAAGTGGGGTATTAGAATGAAGCCAAGTCAATTCTAGTTTACTCCATGTTTAGATATGTCAGGTGTGAGCGAGTCCCTAACTTGCCTAAAAACTGCGGCCGTGAAATAATCTTTCAGTATTGGAAGACCTATGCCTCCTGCTAGTTTGTGTTTTTGATGGATATGTAAAGAGCAACGAGACCGATTACCTGCCCAGATCAATTTTGAAAGCTGTGTTTGTAAATTGGCAAAAAAGGAGGGGGGTATTGGAATTGGAAGGGTCCTAAAAAAATAGAGGAGCTTTGGCAAGAGCATCATTTTATATGCCGCTAAGCGACCTGACCAAGATAAGTAGTGCTTCTGGAGTTTGGACATCTCCTGTTGGAAGGATGCTATTAAGGGAGTATAGTTAATTTCATATAATTTGGAAAGAGGGCTGTCAAGATTAATCCCGAGGTACGTCGACGGAGCAGTTGACCCACGGGTAGGGAAGAGAGTCACGTAAACTAGATTTAGTCCGAAGGTCGATATCGATTCCTAGAATTTTAGATTTGGACGAGCTGACCTTGCAGTAGAAGATATTTGCGAAGCTCTGTAAGATGTCATGAGCCGCTGGCAGGGATCGTGTTGGGTTGGTTAGTGTTAGGATGACATCATCTGTGAATAAAGAGAGTTTATGCTGGTGTCCTTGTGAGGTGAAGCCACAAATTTCTGGTTGGGATCTTATTTTTTCGACCAGTGGTTCCATAGCCAGGGCGAATATTTAGGGGAACAGGGGGCATCCCTGTCTCGTACCATTAGTGATTGTGAAATTTTTTGAGAACATGCCTTCAGTAAACACAAAGGCTGAGGGGCAAGAATACAGGGCCGTAATTGCTTGTTGGGCCAAACCGGATACACCAAACTTCTGTAGAACCAGCCGCAGGTATCCCCAATGGACCCTGTTGAACGTCTTCTCCGCATCCAAGGTAAGGAGCAGAGAAGGCATTCGTGTCGTCTCTGCTGGGTGGACCAAATTACTCATCCTTCTAGTTGCATCAGAAGCTTGTCTTCCCAAGATAAATCCCACTTGATCATGGTTAATCAGTCAGGGTAGTAGTACAGCTAGCCGGTTCGCAAAAAGCTTAGCATAAAACTTAACGTCCACATTTAGAAGGGAAATGGGTGGAAATTTTGAGGCGTATAAGGATCCTTGCCCAACTTGGGCAGCGTGACCACTGTGGCTTGCAACATTTCAGGGGGAAATTGTGTCCCATCTCTGGCAGCCTCAAAGACTGCCCCGAAGTGAGGCACAAGAGTAGAACTAAAGAGTTGGTAATATTCTGATGAGAATCCGTCTGGGCCCGGGGACTTGTTATGCGGCAGGGAGTCAATCAACTTTTCTATTTAGGTCGTGAAGAATGGGAAATTGAGTTAGGACAACTCAAGGGGGGAACAGGGACGGCAAAGAGATTGAGGAAAGGAAGTTCGAAATAAGTTCCTCAGAGGGTTGGGGAGTAGATTCGTCCAATTGAAAATTTTAAAGCATTTCCTAGTAATCGCTGAAGGCATCAGTGATTTCTTTAGGGAAAAGGAAGCTAGGGTGGTGGCGCTGCCTAAAGTTAAAAAGTGCTAAATATAAGGTGCAACAGAATTGTGTCAGTGATAAAAACTCAATGTACAAAGGTATTATCATATAAAGTGACAAGTGCATATAGGTGTTGATAAACCATGTGGCACAAGATAAATCTTAGATAAATACCAAACATAAATTTGAAACAGATATTTCACACATATTTTATATCACATTTTACACCATTTTTCCAATTTGCACATATATCTTTTGCACATATCCTCCTTTTTGCCTCTTATCCAGATAGACCATTAGCGCAGAGTTTTATACCTTTTAGTGATTTCTTTAGGATTAAACTATTTTTGTCCGGTCTTGCGATTTATAATATATGTAATTTTCTGTTTAAGGATTTTATGCTTTATTTGTAAGGCCAAAATTTGCCCGCTTTATTACCTGAACGATATGATGAAGCTTTCATAGATCTAAGCTTGTTGTTATAATTAGAGGTTAATAGTTCTTGTAGCTGTGACCATAAAAAGTTGATCACTAATAGTGGGTGAGGGATTTTGCTTAATCAGTGTCTTCCAGTGTTTGAATGCATGCAAGCAATTCATCTATCTGTTTGGACCTTTGTTTTTTCAGTCTAGCGCTCAGCTGGATAAGTAGCCCCCTTACATATACGTTATGAGAATTCCACAGAGTGAAGGGGTCAGCCACGTTGATGGAAAAGAATTCGAAAAGTAGTGTCTGGATGTGTTTGACGTTGTCTGGTTGAGACATGGTGTACACATCATTACGCCATCTGTTTGCCCTCGTTTCTGGGTTGACCACCCCCACTCTGATGGAGATCAGAGCATGGTTGGACCACGTGATATAATGTATATCAGATTTTGAAATATTTTGCATTAAAAGTCTATCCACAAAGAAGGCATCAATTTGTGAATAAGAACAGTGTACAGTAGAAAAAAAAGTGAAGTCACCCTCATTGGAGTGTTGACATCTCCAAACATCATGCAAGCCTGATGATGAAAGAAAACCTGCTAAGGAGATCTTGCGGTGGTGTGAGCTAACTTTACTGGACAAGTCCATATCCTTGTTAGGGGTTGCATTGAAGTCACCACAAAGGATAACATGGCCTTGTTGCATTTTAGATACCCTTTCCAAATTTTATTCAGAGTCGACAGCTGTTTTGTGTTAGGCAAGTAAACTGAAACTAGAGTATAAGTGACATTGTTTATAGTACATAGAAGAATAATGTAGGGCTGGATGGGTCTGAATACAGTCCCAACTGGTTGAAGTGTATCGAGTTCCTAACAGCTATAGCAACTCCTCTTCTTTTGGATGGTCCATTTGCTGTGAAGATATGTGGAAATTGTGGGTTGCGAAAAGTTGGAGGCTTACATGACGCAAAGTGCATTTCTTGAAAGCAGATGATATCGCTGTGTAGTTTAATGGCTTTTTTCCAAGCCATCTGTCTTTTGTATGGACTGTTCAAGCCCTCACATTGAGCGAGGAGATTGGGAAGGCCATGACTCAATCTATTAGATGCAGACAGGTGCGGTGAGAGAGGTGAATGTCAAAGTGCAAGGTATAGTAATAGGTGGTATCTTTCAACGGTAATACTGTAGGTGGAGGGTTGCAGGTGAAGAGACGGTGTCCAGGCAGAAGATTCCATGGATGGATGAGATGTTGCAGGTCACGATTTTAGGGGTGAGACACTTGAGCAGGCGTCCAGAGGGTACGAGCACCAAAGAATAAAAAATAGAGAAAAAGATGGAGAAACTCGGAAAACAAAAGAAAAACAAAACACAGTATAGTGGTGATTCGGCAAGAACCTGTGCGATATATTTATCGCTAATACAATGGGGGTAACAGAAATTTGTGGGAGCTCTGGATTCACATGTCTTCTGCATCAGAGGAATCCCTTGATGGTGTGGAGGAGTGTTGAGGACCTCCCTTTCGTTTGTCAGGGGAGTCAAGCAATTCCCATTGTTTCAGCAGACAGATTCCTTCTTTGACTGAAGTGACAGTGTGGGAGTCACCATCTCTGGAAATTAATAGTTTATCCGGGTACTGCCAGCGGTAAGTGATTTTATAATTATGTAACGGCTTAGTTATAGTAGCTAGTTGTTTCCGTTGCTGCATAGTATACACAGACAAATCAGCAAAAAAGGAGAGATTTTGCAGGTTGGGGGGTAAATCTTTGCGCCTCCTGGTAACAGACATGAATTGCTCCTTTACATTATAAAAATGTATACAGGCAATGGTGTCCCTGGGTAGGTGGGCAGGTATATGTATATATTAGGCCTGGGGAGCCTGTGAATACGGTCAAGGACCAGGTCCTCCAAGGGAGCTTTGGGTAGGGCCTTATTGAGAACATCAGTAAAATATGTCTTCACTTCCTGCGGTTTAACAGACTCAGGGACTCCACGGATTTTGACATTGTTCGGCAGGGTCCTCCAGGTCAGCTAGTTTCCTCTGAATCTGTAAAATCTCAGTATCCCTGTCGCTGTGGGCATCAACCATATCATTGAAGGTGGAGGTAAATTCCCCCATTTTGTCCTCTATATGTGTGACTCTCACAGCAACTGCTGAGACCTCAGACTTAAACTGTTGGGCTAGGGTTATAATGTCTGCATGTATGGTTGATCTCAGGGACACAAGCATGTCCTTTAAAACCGTGTCCATTACTGGCTGATTTGCAGTGGGGAAGTCTGATATGGAATCTTGCAATTCCCTAGTGTCATCCAGAGTAGAATCAAAGAGGCTTACCTCCTGGCGTGTATCTGCAGAAGCTGACCGTCTCGGCTTACTTTTTGCAGGGGTAGATGAAGAGGAATGTTGTGCAGAGTGTCTATTCCCTGCATGGGCCGCCTGGTGGTTTGAGCTGTGAGGAGAATGGGACCAGCACCGCATGTCTGCAGGGCCGCCGGCGCCATCTTGGATTGCCTGAAAGCAGTGCTGGGTGAAAAAATCAGGCATCTCCATCTCCATACCTGCCTCCATACCCCGCCATCCCGGGGTATGGGGGCAGTTGTGAGAGACGGTTTTAGCTTTATTCCGGTGCTCCTAGTCGTTGAGAGACAGTGTAAAGGCCTGTTGTGAGAGCTGTCTCACAACGCGGCCATACGCTGCGCTGGCAAGCCACGCCCCCCCTTTCTTTTATATTATTAATGTTATTTACATATGATTGTGAAAGACAAAAATTAAATAATCTGACCCTTTTTTGTTTTTACAAACCTATTAAAACTATTCTCATGAAATAAAAATGTAAGTATGTATTTGTTAAAGGAATACATTTTCCTATAGGTGAAGCCTTATATTATTGATAAACTAGACATGAAATATACATTGTTACCAATTTCTATGAAAAAAAATATCTGCAACTACACTGCACTAGACATACATGGATCAGAAAATAGATGATATAACTACCACATTAAACATATATCATCGGGTTTAGTATAATTAACCAGACATTTGTAATATTTTGTGTGTCTGTTGCTTTGTTGGTGTTGTCTGGCACAAGCATAAACCAGCCAATTTATACAGACCACTTATGTCCTCTAGTTGAAAGACTCAGATCTATGCACATGGTAAAGGTACAGTAGATGACCAGCTACCAATGAAGAACTGATTTTTACCTTTTAGTACAAGTATTTCTAGTGCATACAATTTTAAAAATCTCTCTGATCAACAGCTGTTTTTTGGTGACATAAGCCACATAGAAATTACATTAGATTCAGTAGGGCAGCATTGTGAGAGGTAACAAAAAAGCAAAACCATTGTGTTTCACTACAAAGTAGGGAGACAGGTCTCCACATTTAATGCACAATTAGGGTTACTCCCATGTGCATATACTGTACACTCACAAACCCTACATAAAACAAGATTTAAAAAAATAGTACACATTGATAAGATTATTTATACTAAGTTAATCTCTATTTTGTATTTATATATAAAAAATGAGAGCAGTAGACCTTTCCTTTATTATAATGAATTTAGTTATTTCCTACAGATGTTTATTAGAAATAATAAGTGTATGGTCAGTGTTGTCTTACTGCAGGGTCATCAGGTTTCATCAAGTGTATCAATTAATAACAGGAAGCAATAAAACTTGTATGGGGTTCAAGAAGCACCAATGTTAAACTCCATACAGATACAAAAGACACACAATAACCACTTGAGAACCAGCCTGTATTACCTCTTCATTACCAGGCTATTTTTATTATATTAAAGAAAAACAACCAACAATTTTGAAAAAAATCCTGTTTCCCTTACTTTCTGTTCAAATGCAAGTGCCAGAATAGTACTAAACCCCCAAAGTAACCTTTTTTTTTTTGGAAAGTAGACACCACATAGTGATCTAGTTTTTTGGAAGTTATAAACATGTTAGTACTGAAGAGGTTGCAGGGGAGTAATCCTTTCAAAACCAACACCACTGTAATCAGGCTCTTTCCGATCCAAAGTCTCTCTGAACCTCCAAATTCCAGGTCCCAAAGGAGGACTTACCAATCCAGAGTACTGAAATCTGTCCTCTCTTCTCTGACTGCACTACCCTGAAACCCAACCCCCCTTACATAGGTGAGAATCCCTTAAGGATAGAAAGAACCTTTGGACTCTCCCTAAAGAGACCATATGGTGGGAAATCATATTTCCTGTCTAGAACCTATTCCCGGTGTCCTGTACAAGTGGCAGTATGGGGATGAAGGGCTAAATGTTCAGATGGGCAGGATAAGGGAGTTGAGGGGTTAACATACAGGTCAATAGAGACAGCGTTGGTAATAGTATGTTTAAGAGAGAAGGAGATGGGGGAAGGAAGCATTAGAAAATGAAAATGGATGAGTATGAACAGGATAAGCAAAAAAGGGAGACTGAACTAGAGAAGATCAAAGAGAAATATGGTGAAGTAGTAATGGAAGAGATGGAAAAAAAATAAAAGAAGGTAGTTAAAGTATAGAAATATGTTAGTAAGAAATACAGGATTGTTTGTTTTTTTTTTTTTTTGGAAGGGAGATATAGGGTTTTTTGGATTTGTATGCTGTAGGCCTGTCTTCCATATAAACAGTACAATATGATTGCTGTGATGATGACCAATTGAGCTCTTGAATTGGCTGGGTACAATGTCTCTGTGTGCAGAACTGTCTACAGACAGCTCAGAACACAGTGACCATCGGGTGGGTCAGCTGTTAGTGGATATTTATACAGTGCTGTTCATAAACAGAGGTTAGGCTTGGTAATAATTAATACATAAATTAATGTATTTGTTAATGCAAACAGTATAGGGACCAGAATACACCCTCTTACAGTCTCTATGCAGCAGAAAATAGCAGAAAATAGCCACAAAAAGAGCCTTTCTGTTATGCTGTATTGCTAATGTGCTTATAAAGAACACATTGACATGAGAAAAGATCAGAGTGAAGATAGTTTTACTCATTAGTCAATTGCGTCCCCTTTTCTCTACAGTCACCGACAGGAAAAAGAACTTGTGAGTGTTAATTAACAGCAGCAAAAATATCAGGTCTTCTGCTCTGCCAGACAGGGAAGTGCTGTGTGATATAGCTGTGAAACATTAGGACTGCATGGACAGAAGTGGTAGTAAAAATGGTTCCTTTCTATGTATTCCATCTGTGTATGTAGCTGCTGGTGTAAGGTCACTGGGATGATATAAGTTATGTGCAGATTACAACATCACTTGCAAACCAATGGCTGAAGAGGAGCAATGCAGGACTTGTGTTGGAGGAGTTGGACAAGGTAGTGGGATGGAGCAGCAACTGAAAATCTGGACCCTTTAATTTTTGGTTTCTTTATATTTACAGTATCTCACAAAAGTGAGTACACCCCTCACATTTTTGTAAATATTTTATTATACCTTTTCATGTCACAACACTGAAGAAATGACACTTTGCTACAATGTAATATAGTGAGTGTATAGCCTGTATAACAGTGTAAATTTGGCTGTCCCCGTAAAGTAACTCAACACACACCCATTAATGTCTAAACTGCTGGCAACAAAAGTGAGTACACCCCTAAGTGAAAATGTCCAAATCAAGCCCAAAGTATCAGAGAGTTCTTTGCCGTGAGGTGCCATGTTGAACTTCCAGTGACCAGTATGAGAGAGTGAGAGCGATAACACCAAATCTAAAACACCTGCTCCCCATTCACACCTGAGACCTTGTAACACTAACGAGTCACATGACACCAGGGAAGGAAATGGCTAATTGGGCCCAATTTGAAAATTTTCACTCATGGATTAATTAATGGCTGTGTGTTGGGATTTTTTGACGGGACAGCAAATTTACACTGTTATACAAGCTGTACACTCACTACTTTACATCGTAGCAAAGTGTAATTTCTTCAGTGTTGTCACATGAAAAGATATAATAAAATATTTACAAAAATATGAGGGGTGTACTCACTTTTGTGAGATACTGTATTTAATCTGTGTATGTAGTTGCTGGTGTAAGGTCACTGGGATGATATAAGTCCTGTGCAGGAGAAGGAGGTGCAACATTTTTTTATCCTAATGGCTGAAGAGGAGCAATGCAGGACTTAGAAGTGTTGGAGGATTTTTGCCAAGGTGGTGGAATGGCAAATCTGGACTTGTCATTTTGTGAGAAAGGCACACTAAAAAACAAGCGCCACAAAGGTTGACTGAGTTGTGGATCTTAGCATGTGCATTAAGCACCTCCTATTAAGTGTGTTGCGCTATTGCATACCTATTTGAAAAAACATACGAAATTCCCATATGAATCATAAGTCCATTAATAACAAATAGTGCATATATCCACTCGTGGGTGATAGATCCAATGGTGCAAAAAACTTCACGTGCCTCCACCATCCAATACTGTGACTATCTCCACCATCACAATGCGCTTACCAGAGCAACAGATCCCACATTACAGAGGTTAAATCACACATATCAATTAGATCCTCCAAGCTGGTGGCTCAAGAAACCCTGCTGCTTTTGTAAGGCATCCACCCTCATACAAAGGAGGACTGCTATCACAAAGAAAACAAACTCTTCTGTGCTTCTAGTACTCAGCATATGTCACTCAGCCAAAAGAAAGGAGAAAAGGGAATCCCGCCGTGTAGTAAAATTGGATCTGTTTATTTACTGTAAATAAGTAAAATTATACTCACAATTACGAGAACAATAAAAGCATATAAAGATGATATTGCTTTGTTGAAAATCAATAAAAACATTAAAACTAAAGATGATATTACTGGACTTAGCAGACATGATGGCGTCACCGCTAATGGCCCCGCCTTGATGTCTTTCATTCCACAGAACATCCTCGGAGGGTTGCCAGAGTAGTGGAGACACATCTGATGCCATCTAATATCAACTTTGCCCTTCCCAGTCCTCTGATGACCTGTCACCAACTCCAGGGCATACTGGACAGGATGTATAAGGAAGTTCCACTTATCAGCTCGGACTCCACTAGGTACGTGACCATAACTGTGGCATGGTGTGAAGGCATCCTGTACTTTTGCATTATGGCAAGAGCCCACAAAGTAGACTTATGTTCTGCTATACATGTCTCATGACAGTTCATTCATATTTGAGCTCTGCCTTGGTTCTCTGTGGTAGCCATACATTCACCACACTTTTTCTATTCTCTAAATATGCTTGACTGAAATTGAGCCTTCATTAACTTGGGAGAAATTTTAGGGGCCTGAGAAGGGAACTATGTCACTTCATTCTGATTGGATAAGTGGATTGGATCTGTTTAACCACTTGCCGACCTGCTCACAGTAAATATGCTATGAGCAGGTGGCAATTACAGGCACTGTGATGTACTGGTATGTCACAGTGCACATGTGCACTGAAGCACATGCACACAGCACTATCGTGATGCCGTGATTGACCCATAGCTATAACATGATACCTGGGCCAATCACAGCACTCTGTACCATGTGATTAGCTGTAGCCAATTACAGATCACAAAGGTATACAAGCTGTGATAAATGAAAGACATCAACAACTATTACTTATAACAGTGATTATCACTGTTATAAGCAATACTATTGTTAAAAAAATTCCTGATCCCCTTCTCAGATTGTGACAAAATATTACAACTTCAAAAAACTTGTGATGCCTCTTACTAAATACCTTGGACTCTCAGCTTTCCAAAAAGGGGTTATTTAGTGAGTATTTGTACTGTCCTGTCATTTTAGGGATTTAAGAAATTAGATAGGCCAGTAAGGTACATCAAGATTGAATAATTTTCAAATATATATGCCATAGTTTGTAGACACTATAAATTTCACCCACAGCAATAAATATATTGGATTTTGTTTAAAAAAAAAAAAAAACATGTAGCAATGAAGCAAAATACATTTTGGCACAAACGTATGAAGAAATGTGATTTTATTGGATATGTTTAACCACTTTACCACTAGAGCATTTTGCTGTCTTACGTCTGGGCCACTTTTTGCGATTCGGCGCTGTGCGACTTTAACTGACAATTGCGCGGTCATGTGACGCCGTACCCAAACGAAATGTACGTCCTTTTTTTCCCACAAACAGAGCTTTCTTTTGGTGGTGTTTGATTACCTGTGCGATTTTTACTTTTTGCGCTATAAACAAAAAAAGAGCGTTTATTTTGAAAAAATAACAATATTTTTTTATATGAAATTCCCCCCAAAAAAGATGTAAAAACCAATTTTTTTTTAAATTTTTGGCCAATTTGTTTTCTGCTACCCATGTTTGGTAAAAAAAAAATCACAATAAGCGTATTTTGATTGGTTTGCGTAAAAGTTATTGCGTTTACTAACTAAGGGAAAGATTTCTGTCATTTTTGGTGGTTTTTTTTAACGCGTAATGGCGGCGATCTGCGATTTTTTTTGCGGGACTGCAACATTGCGGCGGACAGATCGGACCCTTGACTGACATTTTTGACACTTTTGAGGGTACCAGTGACATTACTGCAGTAATCAGTGCTATAAATATGCACTGTTACTGTAAAAATGACACTGGCAGGGAAGGGGTTAATTTTATTGGAGAGGGAGGGGTTAATGTATGCCTGGTGCTTACTGACGTGTGGGGGGGAGGTGACTGTGTGAGACAGGGACAGATCGGATGTCCAGCTATGCTGAACACTCCGATCTGTCACTCCCTGTCACTGAGGAGATCCGCCCGCTCTGTTTACACAGGCGGGCGGATCTCCAAACTGGATTCCCCGACGATCGGGGCAGAGCAGCGGCGATCGCCGCCGCTCTTCCCCTGGCCCGACTCCCGCCGTGAATGAAAACAGCGGGAGCGCGCCTCCGGCGGCACGCGAGCGCCGCCTATAGGGGAGGAGTCTGGCGACGTAGGTCTGCGTCGCTAGACGATAACGAGCCGCTGTGCCGCAGTAGCAGCACAGTGGCTAGTGTTAAAGTGGTTAATAACAGAAAGTAGAAAATATTGTTGTTTTTTTTCCCAACATTTTAAGTATTTTTTCGTTTATATAGTGGAAAACAAAAGCCAAGTGGTGATTAAATAGCACCAAAAGAAAGCTCTATTTGTGTAAAAAAAAAAAAAAAAAAAAACATAATTTGTGTACAGTGTTGCATGACTGCCCAATTGCCAGTTAAAGTATCACACTACTATGTAGCAAAAAAATCCCTTGGCCATGGCCATGAAGGTGGTAAAACCTTCCATGGTTAAATGGTTAAAAGACAAAAAAATAAACATCCCTTCAAATTTTTACAACTTTAGCCTATACACATAGCAAGATTTGGATCCCATAGACTTCAAAAGAATTCAGCACTGTGTTCAGGGTTAATGGACTTCCAGGTGTGGTTCGCCAAACCCACTGTGAACTGAACTCTTCCTGTTTCACCTTTCCGCTTTTGAAAGAAATGATGCAAGCAGTCAGCTGGTGCTACTGGATAAAATGACCTTAGGTGAAATTAGGTAGAAATCTTACTGACAGGAGGGTAGGAAATTCAAAGAGCAAGCATTTTAAGTATATACAGTATTTTTAAATCATATAATATATATACTATATAATACAGTATATACAAAAGAAGCTTCAATTATTGAATTCCATGGACCGTTCACAGAATCCAAGGCTTTTTCTGAATGGTCAAGGGGAGAGGAGAGGCATTTAAACATCACTAGTATGAGTTGCAGCTCTCAGCAGGGGCTGTTCTGTATTTGGAGTTCAACTTTAATGATAATATCTGCGTATGTCTGTCTATTTTATTTTCCTAGTGTTTTGTTCTAAAAGAAATCTCACATAAGAAGGAAACAAATAATGTAACAGACATTAGGTAAAAAAAAAAAAAAAAAAATTGTAGATGTTCCTCAATCCCATATTAAAGAAAAATAAAGGTCCATTGTAATAGCAAATAAACACGATTGCATTATCCCAATCAACAGCTGAAACATACAATTGCACAAATGCAATGTATACTTTATTTAAATTACCATGAAATGCCAAATAGCAGTTTAATATATGTATGTCTTTCAGGATCATCTGTTTATGTACATATTAACCATAAATATATCAAATATGTAATCAATATTAGCAATGAGCGAAATAAAAGGAGCTTGTCGCTTCTTCAGGCAGCACGAGTAAACATGGAAAGCATCCAATCTAATGAAGCACAATTCTGCTGAAACTGCTCAAGCAGAATATATTATGGACAAGGGAGCCTTTACTGCATGGAGAATCAGCAGGCTATAGAGAAGTCTGATATATCCAGGTATTACTCATCTCAGGGAAATTACAGTACACTAAACATTGCAATATACAAAGCTAAAAGAGAAGAACTGTGAATATCTAAGAATTATTTTTAACAAAACAAACCCATTTTGATTCTGCATGGTGTTTTTTTTCTCCCTATGTTTATGGGTTTGTCCTCAAGACAAACTTTCTTTCTACAATGCAAAATTACAAATTGAAATTTAAGTAGGCTATTTGGCTTTAGAATGCTATATAATTAATAAGGCAGGAAAAAAGACTGATGTCCAACAAGTTCAATCTCCTTCAACTTTTGCAGCTTTGTACCAGAAGAAGGAAAAACAAAACTGTAACTATTTCCAATTTTGCCCCACAGAAGAAAAAAATCCTTCCTGACTCTCCAAGAGCAGTCAGTCAATCTCCAGGACCAAAATGTTGCTCTATTGACCTCTGCTAAACTTTAGTAATTATATATCTGGGTATTGTTGATTCAATAGTATTATTGCAAGTAAATTGTTACTCTTTTAATTTAGAAATAGTGTTTTTACATTTGTTTCTTGTTGCAGTGACAAATTTAAATGCCTTAAATCTTTTTTCTATCCTTGTGCAACTGTTGACTTTTGTTTAACATTTAGGACACATCTCTGACACATCATGACGCTCTTTGGCTATATTTAAATATGTTACTTTTTTTCTAAACAAATTTATTTTAATCAAATCTTTTTTTAATTGGTTTAGTTTGCCCCTTCTGAACCCTTTTTACAAAACGCGTATGTTCTTTGAACAACGTGGTGACTAACATTATGTGAATCATAGGCAATACTTGATGGACATCATTCTTTTTTTTTTTTTTTCCTGTCCTAAAATTTGACATTGAGTTGTGCTTAGCTTTTTTGTTTCAGTATATTTTATTATGCAAGTAACAATAGTACATACATATTCTGTCAAGTAAGGTAGTTTGTATACATAAATCATATTGTAAATACAGGAGTAAACCAAAACTTTTAAACAGTTAGTGCAAGAAGTATTTTCTTCAACATTAAACTACCATCTTTTAAGAAATGCAATGGGGTTATGCACAGAACATTTTTTTTTTGGGGGGGGGGGAGTAATAATGAGGGGGTGTAAGGAGGGGGGGAAGAGGGGGAGGGGGGAAAGAAAAGAGGGAAGTAGAAGGGGGAGCAATCTTTGTACATGGGGTTAAGAGAGTATTAATTCTGGGTGTAGAGGTTGTCCCACTTTGACCAAGGGTACCACATTTGTCTCTGCTTAGGATATGAGTATCTATCTTTTGTTAAGAGTAGCTCATATGTGTGATGAGTTTGAACCACTTTATGACATCGAGCAGGGCTGGGGTTCTAGTGTTTTTCCAGAGCTTAGTGATATTGAGTCTTGCAGTGAGTAGGATATGTGTAGTCACTTAACGGTGGGTTCTTTGTAGGGTTTTAATGTTTAAGTTTAGTAGCGCTAAGTCAGGGGTGGAGTTTATGGTTTGTCCAGAAACTTGTGCTAGCAGGCAGAATACGTTTTCCATGTGCTTAGCTTTTTGGTAACCAGTATTCCCAACTCATGTATCACCATTTTGGCCAAATGCATTCCACTTTCTGTATGGAGGGTGTTGCTGTTCCTCCAGAAATAAAATTATAATTGGCCGATCAATTGATGAAAGGATTGGTTGAAGCAAAGATCGGTCAGTTGATTGCAGGTAAGATCGATTGGTCAATTGTTCATCCCGTGTGAAGTTGATAAAGAAATAGTAAGAGGCAGTGTAAAAAAAAAAATTTAATAAAATAATAAATATAATAAAAAATTGAAAGCACCCCCTCCCTCGGTGCTTACATATAAACGCGAATGCATACGTAAGTTGCACACACATATGTTAACAGTAATCGCTTCATACATGTGAGGTATCACCGTGAACCTCAGAGCAAGAGCAATACTTTTTTTTACTAGACCTCCTGCTTTTAAAGCACAGCTAATTAATATATTAAGATTTCTGTAGTTTGGTGCCATTCCAGGGGCATAAGCAATTTTAAAGTGTGCCATTATTGGTATCTATTTACCCAGCGTAACATCATCTTTTATATTTTAACAAAAAGAGTATTATTATTTTTTGTGCAAAAAGATTAATTAAAAAGCATTTTTCCTCAAAAATTGTGTTTGAAAAACCGCTGTGTGACATAAAAATCTGCAACACCCAATATTTTTTTCTTTAGGACCTCTTCAGAAAAATATATATAATGTTTGGGGTTCTAACTAATTTTCTAGCAAAACAATACAGATTTTGTTCATGTTGAAGAGAAATGTCAGAGTTGGCCTGGGTGTGAAGTGGTTAACAAAGAGGAGGGAAGGAGTAGCTTCAGGGAAATAGCATTGCTCAAACTGGGCAGGAGGAGAGGGGAGGGGAGGAGATCAGTTCTCACACAGACTACGGAAGAGACAGGGAAAGGGGGAGGGAGAGATGGGGAGATGCAGAGACAGTGAGGAGATGATGGAGGCACGTAATCTGACCATGCTAGCAGAGATCAGCAGCCATGATACATGTGGTCAGATTAAACAGGGGAAGACAGGAACAGGCAAGATCAGCCAGGTAGAGAAAAGGACAACTGACATGGTACAAGCAGTGTGCTATACACTGCAGTGGTCCTCAACTCCGGTCCTCAGGGCCCACTAACAGGCCAGATTTTAAGTATTACCTTGGGGAGATGCAGACTAGAGTACTGCAATCACTGAGCAGCAAATTATATCACGTGGGATGTATTTCAGTTATCTTGCAAACCTGGCCTGTTAGTGGGCCCTGTAGGCCAGGGTTGAGGACCACTGCTATACAGTATATTGTCCCTTAAATGGACAGGAACATGCTTTTTTAGGGTTACAACTACTTTAAAGGGCCCTGATACTTTGCAAAATTTTAACCTGCTGTTATTGTTCTCCAACTCTCTTAGGTTCTCTTTTGTTTATTATGCTGCCTCTTATTCTGTCTTCCCTTCATGTTTTCCACTTGAATTTCCCTCGCAAACAAAGTCCAGTGATAATAAAAAGGAGAGGCAACAGCGGGGTGACTGCTGGCCTTTTATGCTGCAAGATAAGAAAATCCTTGGCAGTCATGGTAAGAAGGTATATCCTAAATCTCCTCACAAATAAAATGTAAAACATTTTCATTTTTTTATACAAAAAGAAATAAAGCATATGTTTAATGCTGCATAGACCAATTAGTGCTGCCTGATCTACATCAAATATAACAGCACCCAAAAAATATTTAGGCAAGTTACATCTCTATTTTAATGAATAAGTGTAGGCCAATTATTTCTTATGGTGAACTTGTGTTAAAAAAAAAAACAGAAAAAACTTTGCAACAGTCCAGCATAAATTATTTTTATACTTCCACAAAATGTTTTGACACTTGGCGGCTAAATATCATCTGTTTTTGCAGGATAAATTTTTTTGTGTTAATTTCACTCACTTACTTCTATACTTGAAAATAACCGATGAATCCGCAATAAAATGGATAAAGGTGGGCTGGGCTCAATCAAAACATCGGACACAATAAATGCTTGAGTTTGTTGGAATCCTCCTGCTGACAGGTCCTATGAGTACTTCTACATCTATGTGCTTGTTAATTATCTGTGGATTGCAGTGCATCTAGGGGAAACTATGAATGTGTGCAGTGACTATCATTGTATATTTATTTCTATATTTCTATAATGTGTAAATACTGTATGTGTGTGTGTGTATATGTATGTATGTATACATAACTGTTTGTCACTGTATACATATCAGTCTGTTACTATGTAAAGATCCAGATAATGCCTGTTTAGCAGGGAATAGAGTATCTGAACAGGTGTAAAACTGGTTGGAGACAGGAGAGTGTTGCCCAAAATAAATAGTGTTCTGCGGCCTTTGTTACTCCCCAGATCCCAAGCAGCCCCTGCAGCACCCATAGTCACAAAGTCACATAATACTATAAAGCATTAACTTTTGGATCTGTTGTGGCTGCTACTTCTACTGTTTAATTCAGGCCTATTAATGCTGGATAAAAAAAGCAGGTGATGCAGCCAAAAAAAAAAAATCAATTACACATGCAACATATATGATGCAAGAATAAGGTGTTGTTAACACTGTTTCATAACACCACATACAGCTTAAAAGCATCCTCCAAATGTGTTTTAAAGGATCCTGTTTTTCCATCTTTCCCTTGAACTTGCATTTAACCACTTTAAGACCGGAAGGATTTGCTCCCTTAATGACCAGGCCATATTTTGCGATTCGGCACTGTGTTATTTTAATAGACAATTGTGCGGTCATGCAATGCTGTACCTAAATAAAACTGATGTCCTTTTTTCCCACAAATATAGCTTTCTTTTGGTGGCATTTAATTTTTATTTTTTGCACTATAAACAAAAAAAGAGCGACAATTTTGAAAATATATATATATATATATATATATATATATATATATATATATATATATATATATATATATTTCGCATTCTGCTATAACATTGTCAAAAAGAAAATGTAAAAATCAAAAGTTTTTAAAATTTTAGGCCAATTTTTTTTTTGCTACATATTTTTGGTAAAAAAAAAAAAATCGCAATAAGCGTATTTTGATTGGTCTGCGCAAAATTTATTGTGTCTACTAACTATGGGAAAGATTTATGTAATTTTTATTGTTTTTTTTTTTTTTTTGATAGTAATGGCGGCGATCAGGGTTTTTTCGGGACTGCGACATTGCGACGGACAGATCGGACCCCTAACTGACATTTTTGACACTTTTGAGGGTACCAGTGACATTACTACAGTAATCAGTGCTAAAAATATGCACTGTTACTGTAATAATGCCATTGGCAGGGAAGGGGTTAACCCTGTGGGTGATCAAGGGGTTAAATGTGAGCCTAGGGGAGTGATTCTAACTGTGGGGGGTGTGGATTCTGAAATGACCACAGAGACATGTGATCCTATATAGAAGGATCACATGGGCTCTATGATCATTCCAAGGACAAGAACGATCAGCTGTGTTTACAACAGCTGATCATTCTCTCTCAGCGGGGAACAATCGCAGGTGTCAGACGGCAATCAGAGCCACCAGCCCGCTGCATTGGCTTCCCCGCTGATAAGCGGGGGTGGGAGCGCTCGCCTCCTAGCCTCCTGCTCTCTACCGATGTATAGCTATGTTGGTTTTCCCAGGCGCGGTTGCCTGCCGCAGTATAACTGCGGCGGGTGGTTGTAAAGCGGCTAAAGGTGGACCCTTTTTTACATTGCTACATGTCTCCTTATTCCCAGCTCCCTATGGCCTATTTTGACAATCTTTTGCATACTAGCCCTGAAAATGACTGGAATAGATTTTTAAGATCTCCCATAGAACATAAGTTCAGATCTAAGTTCACAGTTTTCAAACTTGACTAACTAAACCCAAAAACATTCACATGTCCCTACTCTGTCCTAAGAAGGACTAAATAGACATGGTGGCTGAAATACTTATGTTCTTATAGTTATGGTAAACAACACTGTGTTACTTTGACATTTGGTTGAATAAAAGTGGGCAAAAAGCCATAAAATGCATTTTGCTGAGTGCACTCAGTCCTTCCCACATGAAGCTAAATCTCACAATATGTATATAAAAAGAACACAAAAAACTGTTTAACTGATCACTTAGAAGGTTAAGTGATACTCCTAACCTAATATTAAGATAACGTGACACTTTATTTACTACTAAATGCTTTCAGATTCTACACACCAAGATATCGTTTGCTGACATTTTAAAGCATATCAATAGTCAAAATTTAAAATCACATTGTCAGGAGGACCTGGATCACTTGCTGGTGGCACTGTGATTCCCAGAGTGGAAGGGTGTAGTTCCAATGGCCACCAGTGGGTGTCTCCCAGTAACCAGCTGATCCCAGTAATCTTCAGTCTCCACCTGATACCGGCTGCTAGGCAGGTATATAATCTTTCTCTAAAGCTGGATACACACTATACAACTTTTGTTGTTAGGTTTCCTTTCGATTTACCGTCAACTATGAAGTGCAAGGGCCTGCCTGGTTGCATACTAATTGAAAGTGTATAGGTTTGACCTCATATGGTTTTGATAAATTTAAAGGAAAAAATCTAAAGAAAATTGTATGGTGTGTATCCAGCTTCACTTCCTTCACTGGCTCAGTGTTTTGCCTGGAAACTGACTACCTGGTTATTGATGTGCTGCCCCTGACTGATCCTGATCTGGGCTGTGATTCTGTTTTAGTACTTGTATCCTCCACCCTACTACCTAATATCTGCTCCCCTTGTTCCCGATCTCAATTCTGGCCTCCTTATCTATATCTCCTTGCAGTTCCCGTCTTGCCCTGTTTATCTGTGTTCCCCATTTTTTTACAAATTGTATTACAGTTAGGTTGCTAGTCAGGTATTTTGCCACCTGGTTTTATGGACCATGCATGTATTTCTTCACTATAACTGTGTATTCTGTTTGCTGATGTTGGATGACTTTTGTTCCATTACGGAAAAATCTTACTTCAATCATACAGTCTGGGTTCAGCCTAAGTACAGCTACACTGAACTGGTCACCCCTGCTGTTGCTGGATACCTGAACTCAGTATCCCTTACATGTGCAGTATATGCATTTTCACTTTGTAATTGAATTGTTTTTAGTGAACTGTTATTAATCTGAACAATCTTGAAGCTTACAAACATACTTTGTAAAGATCCCCAAACATTTACCTTGATTTTTAAGACATGTACTCACTATGCCCTGTGTGTAGGACTTTCACATAATTAACAGATCTAACCTTCTGAACTACAGAGGTGCTAAGAGGAGGGTGTAACAGATCCCCAATACTTGGACCAAGTATTTCTGTCTTAAGTCCCCAGAATCTCAAGTGATGCAATGACCTGTCCCCTCAATCCACCCCCCCCCCCAAACATTAGCCTGAACTCAGAAGGGTAAAACAAAAGACACTTTATTCACCAACTCACTTCCAATATATATTCAGTTTTAGGAGCTTGATTACATCATGCAAATGTATTGTATACAGAATTTAATTGTAACAGATCCCCAATACTTGGACCAAGTATTTCTGTCTTAGGTTCCCGGACTCTCATGTGATGCAGTGACCTGGCCCCTCAATTCCCCCCCAAACATCAACCGAAGCTTGATGAAGGGTAAAACAAATGACACTTTATTCACCAACTCACTTCCAATATATATCCAGTTTTAGGAGTTTAATTACATCATGCAAATGTATTGTATACAGAACGTAATTAACATACCTTGGCCTTCTGGAAAGAGACAATAGGTGAATGAGACTGCAACATTATCATAATTAATTCAACAAACAACAAGCCCAAAACATAGCCGATTACACATTCCTAGAAGTGTGAACACACTTCACCTCTAAACAGATGAAAGCAGAAGACCTAGGCTCTCAGACTGCACGTCTTCGCTTTCAAAACACCTTACTATAAATGTCAATACACATCCCCACAGTAGACGTCATTAGCATCTTTTTAGTCTCTCAATGTGTGGAGAAGTCCTCTGCTGTAATATGCAGCTTAGGCCCAAAGTCTGTGACGCTTGGGGTGACAGGGACTTGAATTCAAAGTAACAGTACTCCAAGGGTCCCCCAGCATACACCCCCAACCAGAGCCGCGCTCCACTACAAGCCAGGGCCGTAGTCCGTGGACAGGAGGCTGGCCTCCACACTCCTCCAGTAACCCGTGACGCACGTCCCAGCAAATGGGCATTTATCACATATCTCCCTCCTCCTGGGGAGACTAACCAGACCCCAGACCTCCAACTGGTTTTGGTCTGTGTTAGTCTGGTGTCTTTTGCCAGGCTGTGCCATGCTCCAGAGGGCCTCCTGCCCTACGTCCCAATTAAAATATTTGGGGTCTTCCTGGGCAGGGCACAAGCTATAATCCACTCCAGAGGCATTCCATGGTTGCTGAAGGGGTAAAATCAGGGTGGCATGGGCCCCCATACTAGGGGGTTGGAGATCTGGGCCGGTTGCCCAGCATCTCTGTAATCCAGGGATGGAGGCCATGGCCCCATCCACCCCTTCCATGCCAAAAGCTGCATGGACTGGTGGGCAGATACCAGTGGGGTTCTGCCCAGCTGCCAGCTCTTCCACTGGGTAGGCACTCAGCTGCTGGGACAAGGGACCTACAATCACCTCTCCCACTACTGCTGGCTGGTCCTGGGTAGTGGGCATGACCATCTCCACCCCCAATGCTGTTGGCTGCTGCTGGGATGAGGGACCTACGATTGCCTCTCCTGGTAACGCTGGCTGGTGCTGGGTAGTGGGCACGACCATCTCCATCCCCAGTGCTGTTGGCTGCTGCTAGGACGAGGGTCCTGCAATCGCCTCTCCCGGTAATGCTGACTGGTCCTGGGTAGTGGGCACGACCATCTCCACCCCCAGTGCTGTTGGCTGCTGCTGGGACGAGGGACCTGCAATCGCCTCTCCCGGTAACGCTGGCTGGTGCTGGGTAGTGGGCACGACCATCTCCACCCCCAGTGCTGTTGGCTGCTGCTGGGATGAAGGACCTACAATCACCTCTCCTGGTACCGCTGGCTGGTCCTGGGTAGTGGGCACGACCATCTCCATCCCCAGTGCTATTGGCTTCTGGTGGAACGAGGGACCTACAATTGCCTCTCCCGGTAATGCTGACTGGTCCTGGGTAGTGGGCATGACCATCTCCACCCCTAGTATTGTTGGCTGCTGCTGGGATGAGGGACCTACAATCGCCTCTCCCGGTATCGCTGGCTGGTCCGGGGTAGTGGACACGACCATCTCCACCCCCAGTGCTGTTGGCTGCTGCTGGGACAAGGGACCTACAATCGCCTCTCCCAGTATCGCTGGCTGGTCCTGGGCAGTGGGCATGACCATCTCCACCCCCAGGGCTGTGGGCTGCTGCTGGACCAAGTCTAGGAGGTGTTGGTAGTCCTGTTCCAACCCCCACTTGATCATAACAAGGTAGATGAGGTCTAGTCTCAGCTCCAACAACAACTGGGCTGGTGGCATCCTTCTCTGGTAATAATAAATAGCCCAGAACTGTGACATCTCAGGACTTCCAAAATAATCATCCTCCTCCATGGCCTTCCACAACAGGCCTGGGCCATCATAGCCCCCCCCCCCTGGTTGAATGCCTTCTGCCAACCAAGGGTCTCGTTGGACTGTGTACCACCATAGTGCCCGTTACGAGTCGTCCAGCATAATTTCTCTCTGGACCAGGCACTCAAGGTGCCTTTCCCACTGCGTCAAGGGTTGTTCTCCCAGGATAAACATCCGTTGGCTCACTTGTTCCTGCCAGCATTGCGCTGTACTTGAAAGCTTCTCTTTCCACTGAAGCTGTGCTACCTCCATGGACTCCTGCCAGAGTTCTTGCATTACATATTTTCTCCAGTTCCCCTTGTCCTTGGCTGACATATGGCCCTGTTCCTTTGCCAGTATGTCTTGTAGTCTCTGCTGGAACTCCACCTCATATGGGGACAATGTCCGGGGGCTAGCTCGCTCCATCTCCTGAGTTCCTCCTTAGACCGAGATGCTGCTGGGCTCCTCACTGCATTCCTGGATTGGGATCTATTCAGAGAAGAATCCCACTACTTGCCACCAGTGTAACAGATCCCCAATACTTGGACCAAGTATTTCTGTCTTAGGTTCCCAGACTCTCACATGATGCAGTGACCTGGCTCCTCAATTCCCCCCCAAACATCAAACGAAGCTTGATGAAGGGTAAAACAAATGACACTTTATTCACCAACTCACTTCCAATATATATCCAGTTTTAGGAGCTTAACTACATCATGCAAATGTATTGTATACAGAACGTAATTAACATACCTTGGCCTTCTGGAAAGAGACAATAGGTGAATTAAACTGCAACATTATCATAACTAATTCAACAAACAACAAGCCCAAAACATAGCTGATTACACATTCCTAGAAGTGTGAACACACTTCACCTCCAAACAGATGAAAGCAGAAGACCTAGGCTCTCAGACTGCACGTCTTAGCTTTCAAAACAGCTTACTATAAATGTCAATACACATCCCCACAGTAGACATCATTAGCATCTCTTTAGTCTTTCAATGTGTGGAGAAGTCCTCTGCTGTAATATGCAGCTTAGGCCCAAAGTCTGTCGCTTGGGGTGACAGGGACTTGAATTCAAAGTAACAGTACTCCAAGGGTCCCCCAGCATACACCCCCAACCAGAGCCGCGCTCCCCTACAAGCCAGGGCCGTAGTCCGTGGGCAGGAGGCTGGCCTCCACACTCCTTCAGTAACCCGTGATAAACGTCCCAGCAAATGGGCGTTCGTTACAGAGGGCATGTAGGAAGTAGATTCTTTAAAGGCAGCAAGGCACCATGGTATACGTAGCCCTTACAAACTAAAAAAAAAAAAGGCACCATAAGAGGATTATATGCAAAGCATGTGGGGAATCCAGGATACAATCAAAAGAAATTTGCAGCAGACAAACAGCACGTACAATGTAAAAGGAAATTTTTCAAGTACAAGTATAAAAAAATGTCAAAAATAACTATTGTTTGAATTGCTATTACAATATCTATGTTATAAAATAAAAGTGTATGCTGTGATCACGGATAACATTTTTTTCTTTTTTTTTTTTTATAAAGTACAAAAATGAAATAGTTCATATTATACATGTTTTACTTCTAAATGTTTATTTAATTGTACCCAAGTGAAAAATGTCATGATAATCAGCTATAAGCTGCAAACCAAATTTCTGATCAATGTCATGATATCCTATTGATCTGGATATTAAACAGCAATCATACTAAAACAAGTTTATTGAAATGTGAGTAAAATGATCTATTGCTTTAGTCTAATATAGTTTATGATAAATATCGATCTATGCCATTAAGATATAAAATTACAGCATTGGATGATTATGATGGAATACTATAGATTATAAATAAAATGTATGTTCATGGTGATTTTTCAAATGGCATGGAATAATAGTAGATTAGCAGATTTATTTTAACAATAGACATCTGATTTGGTGGCAGCTTTTAAGAATTAATGGAAACTTGAAAAATGAGTGGGGTATTGAATGGGAAAGGAATCAGGCACATTACATCAATTAGTACATTTTAATCTATTATTCCATCTTCTAAATCATTAACATACAACACAGAAACTTTATTTAGTCTTGTTAAAATTGTATTAAACAAGATACAAATGTGATCCTGTTAACCTTAAAGTAGAGTTCCACCCATTTTAATAAGTTTAGATGTATGTAATCCCCTTTAAAAATGCTTTTACCAATGTAAACTATTTTTTTTTTTTTTTGCAAGGAAATACCTTTTTTTCTTCTTTATTCATCCGCACTTCCGGGACCGGCCGCCTATAGGCGATTACGTCACTAGGCGATTCGCAAAGGGCTGCTGGGATGTATTCCAGCAGCCCTTGCGAATCGCCTAGTGATGAAATCTCACATTATTACACTGGCACCAGCTGTACTCAGGGATGTATTGCTTGGAGTCCGCGCTCCGCCCCGCCTCCTCTCAGTGAGCTCTATGGGATGCAATCCATCCTGAGTACAGCTGGTGCAGCTGTAATAATGCGAGATTTCATCACTAGGCGATTCGCAAGGGCTGCTGGGATACATCCCAGCAGCCCTTGCGAATCGCCTAGTGACACAATTGCCTATAGGCGGCCGGACCCGGAAGTGCGGATGAATAAACAAGAAAAAAAAGGTATTTCCTTGCAAAAAAAAAAAATAGTTTACATTGGTAAAAGCATTTTTAACCACTTAAGCCCCGAAGGATTTGACTGCTCAAAGACCATGGCCTATTTTGCGATTCGGCACTGCGTGACTTTAACGGGCAATTGCGTGGTCGTGCAAAGATGTACCCAAATGAAATTGACATCCTTTTTTTCCCACAAACAGATCTTTTATTGGTAGTATTTGATCACCTGTGCGATTTTTACTTTTTGCGCTATTAACAAAAAAAGAGCGACAATTTTGAAAAAATAACAATATTTTTCACAATTTTTTATATTAAATTCCCCCAAAAAATTTAAAAATCTAATTTTTTTAACATTTTAGGGCAATTTGTTTTCTGCTACATATGTTTGGTAAAAAAAATTGCAATAAGCGTATTTTGATTGGTTTGCGCAAAAGTTATTGCTTCTAATAACTACGGGAAAGATTTATGTCATTTTTATTGTTTTTTTTTACTAGTAATGGCGGCGATCTGCAATTTTTTTTACGGTATTGCGACATTGCGGCGGACAGATCAGACCCTTGACTGACATTTTTGACACTTTTGGGGGTACCAGTGACATTACTACATTAATCAGTGCTATAAATATGCACTGTTACTGTAAAAAAGACACTGGCAGGGAAGGGGTTAACTTTATTGATGATCAGTGGGTTAAATGTATCCCTAGGGGCATGATTAAAACTGTGGGCTTGTGAGGTAACCACAGAGACATACGATCCTACATAGCAGGATCGTATGATCTCTGCAGTTACACCAGGGAGAATGACAGGTGGCTTTGTTTACATTAGCCGCCTGCCTCTCTCCCTTTCCAATAGGAGATTGCCAGTGACTGGCGGACATCACAGCCACCGGTCACTCGTGTGGGGATGTTAGTGAATGAGCAGGGGCGGGAGCGCGCCTCCGGCAGTGCGCGCTCGCCACCTAGAGGCTCGTGTGCGAGCGACATAGCCCCACGTCGTTTTGCCTGTAGGGGGCTGACTGCCGCAGTAAATAATCGCGCGGTGGTCGGCAAGCGATTAAAGGGGATTACGTACATCTAAACTTATTAAAATGGGTGGAACTCCACTTTAAGTCCTTGATTATGATAAACAGATTTAACTGCTTAGAAAACAGACTATAGTAGGCCTTTACTAAGTGCTGAACGAGTTTTCTGGCACTGTAAAACACATCTTCATATGTTCCTTTTACTAAATTTACCAGAAGTAACTACAGTGGGGATCGAAAGTTTGGGCACCCCAGGTAAAAATGTATATTAATGTGCATAAAGAAGCCAAGGAAAGATGAAAAAATATCCAAAAGGCATCAAATTACAGATTAGACATTCTTATAATATGTCAACAAAAGTTAGATTTTATTTCCATCATTGACACTTTTAAAATTACAGAAAACAAAAAAATGGCGTCTGCAAAAGTTTGGGCACCCGGCAGAATTTATAGCATGCACTGCCCCCTTTGCAAGGCTGAGACCTGCCAGTGTCATGGATTGTTCTCAATCATCATCTGGGAAGACCAGGTGATGTCAATCTCAAAGGTTTGAAATGCCCAGACTAGTCTGACCTTGCCCCAACAAACAGCACCATGGGATCTTCTAAGCAGTTGCCTAGAAAATTGAAACTGAAAATAGTTGACGCTCACAAAGCTGGGGAAGGCAATAAGAAGAAAGCAAAGTGTTTTCAGATGTCAATATCCTCTGTTCGGAATGTAATTAAGAAATGGCAGTCATCAGGAACAGTGGAAGTTAAAGCAAGATCTGGAAGACCAAGAAAAATATCAGACAGAACAGCTCGCAGGATTGTGAGAAAAACAATTCAAAACCCACGTTTGACTGCACGATCCCTCCAGAAAGATCTTGCAGACACTGGAGTTGTGGTACACTATTCCACTATAAAGAGAAACTTGTACAAATATGGTCTTCATGGAAGAGTCATCAGAAGAAAACCTCTTCTACGTCCTCACCACAAAAATCAGCGTTTGAACTTTGCAAATGAACATATAGACAAGCCTGATGCATTTTGGAAACAAGTTCTGTAGACCGATGAGGTTAAAATTGAACTTTTTGGCTGGAATGAGCAAAAGAGAAGAAGGGGCACAGAATTTAATGAAAAGAACCTCTGTCCTACTGTTAAGAATGGGGGTGGATCAATCATGCTTTGGGGTTATATTGCAGACAGTGGCACAGGGAACATCTCACGAGTAGAAGGAAAAACGGATTCAATAAAATTTCAGCAAATTTTGGATGGTAACTTGATGCCATCTGTGAAAAAGCTGAAGTTAAAGAGAGGATGGCTTCTACAAATGGAAAATGATCCTAAACACACCTCGAAATCCACGGGGGATTACATCAAGAGGCGTAAACTGAAGGTTTTGCCACGGCCTTCACAATCTCCTGACCTCAACATAATTGAAAATCTATGGATAGACCTTAAAAGAGCAGTGCGTGACAGACAGCCCAGAAATCTCAAAGAACTGGAAGACTTTTGTAAGGAAGAGTGGGCAAAGATACCTCAAACAAGAATTGAAAGACTCTTGGCTGGCTACAAAAAGCATTTACAAGCTGTGATAATTGCCAAAGGGGGCAGTACAAGATATTAAGTGCCCAAACTTTTGCAGATGCCATTTTTTTGTTTTCTTTTATTTTGAAAGTGTAAATGATGGAAATAAAATCTAAATTTTGTTGACATATTATAAGAATGTCTAATCTGTAATTTGATGCCTTTTGGAGATTTTTCCATCTTTCCTTGGCTTCTTTATGCACATTAATAAAAATGTTTACCTGGGATGCCCACATTTTCTATACTCACTGTATAAGAAAAATAAGTATAATAGGCTAATTTGCAGATTACATTAAATTACATAGGATTGCTGATAGATTATAATCTAAGGCAATTAAAATATACTCTAAATGGCTGTAACGCTCCTGCGTTTTTGTAGTAGGCTGGATTTGCAGCTGCAGAATCTCCACTCAGTAGTCATGTAGAGATGTGTTGAATAACCAGATCCAACTCTCCAGACTCATCACTGTGGGCCTGTCAGCTTCAGCATACAGATATACACACTCAATAAGATGTTCCTGGAGTGATAGGATGTATATGATAGTATGAAGATGATGTGCTGAAGGGACAGGTGTGAACAGTGACAGAGATGGTAAGCACTTGATAGAAATGTTCAGGAGAGTATTAGATGGTATTAGGTAGAATGCAGATAGGTTAGTAATCGAGTATGGTAACAGGTGGTAAGGACAGCAGATGACAAATACAGGATAGACTAACCCAGTGCAAGGATAGATGGTAGTAGACTCAAGAGCTAGCAATCTATGTAACAGTGCAGATGATAGAATTAGTATGCATAGATAGTAACAGTCCTTATGTGCAGAGGTAGATAGTGTAAGTAAGGTTATGGAGGATTCCCCTGTGGGGTACTTATCACTAGTAAGTTAGTAGTAGAAGGGTCCAGTAGTAAGGGAGTGATCCAGTAGCGAGATACAGGGATTGGTAGCGAGGTTCCGGTCTGTTCCAAGTAAAAGAAAGTAGCTGGAGGTTCCGGCAGCAAGACAAGCTTGTAAGCATGTGGACACACAGGCAGGTTGAACGAACAATGTGAGAGAGAACGCCGGCGGTTGAAATAGCCACTCTGCGGCGCTCGGCGATGACGTCATCCGTCTTAAAGGTGTATGCGTACCACCTAATTAGAAAGGTGGGACGCATATTTGAAAAGAAAATAGAAAATAAGGGTACCAGAGGTACCAGAATCTTACAGTACCCCCCCTTAAGGCCGGCTCTGGAAGGCCTATAGCACTGGTTTCTCCGGGTATTTCGAGTGAAATCTTTGTATAAGTCTAGGTGCGTGAACATCAGTGGTATCCAACCAGGTGTCGTCTTGGGGTCCATAGTTCTTCCATCTTATGAGATACTGGAGTCTTCCTCTGTGGATACGAGAATCCAAAATCTCCTTAATCTCATATTCTTCTCCGCCTTCAACTTGTACTGGAGGTGGAGGCAAGATGGTAGGCCTTATTCCTTGATTAGGAACATGGGGCTTCAGTAGCGACACATGGAAGATGGGATGGATCTTGAGATCTGCTGGTAAGGTGAGCTGTACTGCAGCTTTTCCAATACGTTTCTTAATTGGGAAGGGTCCCAGAAATAAAGGTCCAAGCTTTTTGCTAGGGATCTTTAATCTTAAATTTCTTGTCGATAGCCAAACGAGGTCCCCAATAGCATACTGAGGAGAAGGTCTTCTACGTAGGTCGTAGTACCTTTTTTGTTGGCTGTGGGCGTGTGAGATAGTGGTATTAAGTAAACCCAGAGAGTCCTTTATTTGGGTAAGATAGTCTGAGGCCACTGGGTTACTTGATGGTAGGATGCGTGGTGGAAGAAGTGTGGGATGAAACCCATAGTTCAAGTAGAACGGACTTTGCTTAGTAGTACTGTGGGTTGCGTTGTTATAAGCAAATTCCGCCAGAGGGAGAAGGTCCACCTAATCATCCTGTAGGTATGATGTGTAGCAACGCAGATATTGTTCTATACACTGGTTGACTCTTTCAGTCTGTCCGTTGGTCTGAGGGTGGTAGGGAGAAGTGAGCTTTCGCTCAATCCGTAATATTTGACAAAGAGCTTGCCAAAATTTGGAGATGAACTGTGAACCACGGTCGGATAAAAGAGTCTTTGGTATTCCGTGTAACTTGAACACATGTTTCATCAGTAGTTCCGCTGTTTGTTTGGATGAAGGTAGTCTACGGATAGCGATGAAATGTGCCATCTTTGTCAGGTGGTCCACTGACACTAGAATGGTATTAAATCCTTTAGAAGGTGGTAGTTCTACTATAAAGTCTAAGGATACAACCTCCCATGGAACCTGGGGTATTGGTAGACTGCAGAGTAGACCAGATGGTTTTGTAGTGTCAATTTTGGACCTTGCACAGATGTCACATGAAGATACAAATTTCTGTACAGACGTCTTCATATCAGGCCACCAAAACTGCCTAGTAAGCAAATTAAGGGTTTTCGTCATACCCATATGTCCTGCCATGGGCACATCATGTGATAACTCCAAGATCTTGGTGCGCATAGTAGGGGGTATGTAAAGTTTGTCGTTGTAGTAGAGGAAGCCTTCTGCATCAGTACTTAGTTGTGGTGGAGGTGAATCCAATCCTATACTGTGCAAAATCTCTTCCTTCAGGGAACGAACAACCCCAATAATACGTTCATAGGGTATTATAGGAATAGAAGGGATTTCAGCGCAGTTATCTTCGGTTAATCGTGATAGCGCATCTGCTTTTTTATTTTTGTCTGCAGGCGTGTAGGTCACAAAGAAGTTGAATCTTAGGAAGAATAATGACCATCGTACCTGCCGGTGGGAGAGAGTTTTGTTAGTCTGGAGGTATTGAAGGTTTTTATGATCTGTATATATGAGTATTGGTAACCGGGTACCCTCAAGTAGATGTCGCCAATTCTCCAGTGCCAGTTTTATGGCAAGCAACTCCTTTTCACCCACTGGGTAATTCACCTCTGGGCTGCTTAATGATTTTGAAAAGAAAGCAACTGGGTGGAGTGGTGAAGTATTTGTTGGTCGTTGGGAGAGAACTGCTCCTACTGCCATATTTGACGCATCTACCTCCAGAATATATTGGAGGGATGGGTCTGGATGGCGTAGTATGGGAGCAGAAGTAAAGCTTGATTTTAACAAGCAGAAAAACAAGCAGAAAACTCGATTTGCTTCTTCTGACCATTTGAATGGTTTCTTTATACTTGTCAGTTGTGTGAGAGGTCTCACAATGGCAGAAAAGTTCTTGATGAACTTCCTATAGAAGTTTGAAAATCCAAGGAATCGCTGTAATGCCTTACGAGTTGTTGGTATAGGCCAGTCCAGAATACAGGATATCTTGCTCATATCCATCTTAATTCCGGTTTTGGATATGATGTATCCTAGAAATAATATTTCTTCTTTATGAAATAGGCATTTTTTTAATTTCACGTATAGATTGTGTGCAAGTAATCTGGATAACACAAGTCTTACATGTTTTATATGTTCAGAGAGAGATCGAGAATAGATAAGTATATCGTCCAGATATACTACAACACAGACATCAAGTAAGTCTCTAAAGATGTCGTTTATGAACCTTTGGAAAGCTGTGGGAGCATTACACAACCCGAATGGCATCACAAGATATTCAAATAATCCGTATCTGGTTCTGAATGCTGTTTTCCACTCATCTCCGTCACGGATTCGGATTAGGTTGTATGCCCCTTTCAGGTCTAATTTAGAGAAGTAAGTAGCCCCACGCACTTGTTCAATGAGTTCAGGGATGAGCGGTAAAGGATAGCGATCCTTTATTGTAATCGTATTTAATTGCCTATAATCGATAATAGGCCTAAGACTTGAATCCTTATTGCGGACAAAGAAAAGTCCTGCAGCTGTGGAAGAAGTAGAGGGTCTGATGAAACCTTTTGTCAAATTCTCATCCAAGTATTCCTTGAGATGAGAAAGTTCATCCTGTGAAAGAGGATAAACATGACCGAAAGGCAATTTGCTGTTAGGGAGTAGATCGATAGTGCAATCATAATCCCTATGGGGAGGCAACACTTGAGCATTTTTTTCAAGGAATACTTCGGACAGGTCCTGACAGCATAGTGGTGCAATCTCATCTGACACCACAGACAGGATCTTTCCAAAAGATGGGAGGTTACACGTAATCTCGCAATAGTGAGAAGGGAAAGACAAAGTCCGTCTTTTCCAATCTATGATTGGTTGATGTGTGTGTAACCAGGGGAGTCCCAAAATAATAGAAAAATGGGGTGAAGATAGTATATCAAAAGTGGTAGTCTCCATATGAGACTCGTTAGTAGTGACAAGGAGTGCTTGTGTCTGGTTGGTGATTGGACCAGAAGATAGTGGAATACCGTTAATGAAACTAACAGAAACCGGTTTAGGTTTTGAAATAATAGGTATTTTATTTAAGGTAACAAAACATGTATCAATATAGTTTCCACAAGATCCGGTGTCGATCATAGCCTTGGTGGTAATTCTAGTCTGGTCCCACTGCAATGTCAAATGAACAAAAAGATAGGGGTTAGAAAAGGAAGTCGTTAATCCTCCTAGCAAGACATGTGAACACTCACCCTCTTTTTTGAGGACAAGGGGACAGACGCTTATCAAATGATCCGGGGATGCGCAGTACATGCAGAGGTTTCTGGATCTTCTTCTGGCTCGTTCAGTAGTTGATAAAGGTGGGCGTATGGTTCCTACCTCCATGGGAGTAGGGTCAACGGCCGAAATCCGAGAAGGACTAGACAATGGCATTCCCATTTTTTCAGCCCTTCTTTCACGCAGTCGCCTGTCGATGTTGATACTGAGTTGTATTAAGGCATCCAAGGTGCCAGGTAAATCCGCTCGGGCGAGCTCGTCTTTAACAGCTTCTGACAACACGAGTCTGAATTGAGTTCGCAGAGATGTGTCATTCCACCCTGAATCAAGGGTCCATCTTTTGAACTCAGCTACAAAGTCTTCTACAGGTCTCCTTCCTTGTTTTAAAGCCCTCAATTGAATATCAGCAGTACTCTGCCTGTTGGGGTCATCATATAAACTAGCGAGTTCCGCTAGGAATAAAGAATAGGAGTTGAGAAGCTGATCATTTTTCTCAAAGAGAGAGTCTGCCCAGGCCCGTGGATCACCCGTTAAGTATGAGATAACGGTACAGACTTTAATTTGATCAGTAGGGTATGTACGAGGTTTTAACAAAAAAAGCAATTGGCATGCGTTTTTGAATTCACAAAATTTTTTCCGATCACCTGTAAACACTAGAGGAGGGTTTATTTTAGGTTCAGGGGGTTGAGCAGAGTCTGATTTTCGTCTTTTACTTCAGTAAGAGCAAGCATTAATGCATTTACTTGTTGTGTTAATTGTGTCACTTGAGTGGGTAATTCTGCTGAATCCATTTTTTAGGTTCGTTCAATCTGTAACGCTCCTGCGTTTTTGTAGTAGGCTGGATTTGCAGCTGCAGAATCTCCACTCAGTAGTCATGTAGAGATGTGTTGAATAACCAGATCCAACTCTCCAGACTCATCACTGTGGGCCTGTCAGCTTCAGCATACAGATATACACACTCAATAAGATGTTCCTGGAGTGATAGGATGTATATGGTAGTATGAAGATGATGTGCTGAAGGGACAGGTTTGAACAGTGACAGAGATGGTAAGCACTTGATAGAAATGTTCAGGAGAGTATTAGATGGTATTAGGTAGAATGCAGATAGGTTAGTAATCGAGTATGGTAACAGGTGGTAAGGACAGCAGATGACAAATACAGGATAGACTAACCCAGTGCAAGGATAGATGGTAGTAGACTCAAGAGCTAGCAATCTATGTAACAGTGCAGATGATAGAATTAGTATGCATAGATAGTAACAGTCCTTATGTGCAGAGGTAGATAGTGTAAGTAAGGTTATGGAGGATTCCCCTGTGGGGTACTTATCACTAGTAAGTTAGTAGTAGAAGGGTCCAGTAGTAAGGGAGTGATCCAGTAGCGAGATACAGGGATCGGTAGCGAGGTTCCGGTCTGTTCCAAGTAAAAGAAAGTAGCTGGAGGTTCCGGCAGCAAGACAAGCTTGTAAGCATGTGGACACACAGGCAGGTTGAACGAACAATGTGAGAGAGAACGCCGGCGGTTGAAATAGCCACTCTGCGGCGCTCGGCGATGACGTCATCCGTCTTAAAGGTGTATGCGTACCACCTAATTAGAAAGGTGGGACGCATATTTGAAAAGAAAATAGAAAATAAGGGTACCAGAGGTACCAGAATCTTACAATGGCATGTTTTAGGGTATTCTGTGGGATGTGTATATAGAAATAGGGATGATCGAACTTTTGAAAAGTTTGGTTCGGATTCCAGAACCCCATTGAAATCAATGGGACCCGAACTTCTGGAATCAAAAACACCATTTTGAAGCCCCTAAAAAGTACCTAGGGTTCTGGGTCATGCCCCTATTAATCACACAAAAAAAGTTCTCAAAAGTTGTCATTTTTGATAGAGAGACAATTATTGAAAAAATTATTGAATAAAAAAAAAGAGATTTCTTTAGATTTAGTGTGGGGGGGGGGGGGTCTAAAAAGTGTACCTGTGAAGTTTCAGCTCTGTAGCATGTCCAGAACCAGAACCAGTTTGTATTAGAATTAATATAGAACAGGGATATGGCTCCGCTACAAAAACTCCCAGGTGTGTTTTTGCAGCAGGCGTTTTTTTGGGCATTTTTTGGGGGTCTTTGGAGGCAGGCAAAACATCTGAACTTCTGTATAGGGGTATATATACTATATACACACACGCTTATATGTATTTATACACATACACACATATAGCTGTTATAGCAGAGAAGCCATATGGGTGTTAATTATTTCATTAGCGCAAGCATAGTGTTCTGCTACTTTCACACCTATATATGTGTATGTGTATATATACATACATGTGTGTGTGTGTATATATACCCATACACAGAAGTTCTGATGTTATGCCTGCCTCCAAAGACGCCCAAAAAATGCCCAAAAAAAACGCCAGCTACAAAAACGCCCAGGTGTGTTTTTGCAGCAGGCGTTTTTTTTTTTGGGCTTTTGTTTGGGTTCTTTGGAGGCAGGCAAAACATCTGAACTTCTGTATAGGGGTATATATACACACACGCTTATATGTATTTATACACATACACACATATAGTGTTACAGCAGAGAAGCCATATGGGTGTTAATTATTTCATTAGCGCATGCATAGGTTTCGGCTATTTTCACACCTATATGTGTGTATATACATACATGTGTGTGTGTATATATACCCCTACACAGAAGTTCAGATGTCATGCCTGACTCCAAACATGTCCTCAAAAAAGCCCTATAAACGCCTGCAGCAAAAAGCAGGGTGACAGGGGCGAAGCCATATCCCTGTTCTATAAGTGTTCTAAGAGAAACAATCTTTTCTCTATAGCGGTCACCCTGACATGGAAGGGTTTTGTCACCATGCCATAGCAGTCAGAGTCAGTTAACCCTACACTACACTACGGTCCCCTTACACTTAACACTTTCCCTACAGCAGTGGTTCTCAATTCCGGTCCTCGGGACCCACCAACAGGCCAGGTTTGCAAGATAACTAAATTATATCACAGGTGATCTCATTTGCTGCTCAGTGATTGCAGTATTCTAGTCTGCATCCCCCAAGGTAATACTTAAAATCTGGCCTGTTATTGGGTCCCGAGGACCGGAATTGAGAACCACTGCCCTACAGAAACTAGATTATTAAATCTAACTATAGTGGAAAATAGTACCCTAACTACACTAGATATCCCTTTCCTCACACTAATAATTGCTAAATGACACTTTGAAGCAGAAGTAACAGAACTGCTTCCACTCTCTTCCACGTCCCTGTATTACAATGCTAGGAATTTGGCGGGGCTATCTTATATACTGGGGGGCGTATTCACTAATGATTGGCCTCTGGACCCCCTAGTCACTCCAATCACATTCCTAGCATTCTCCTGCCCCCCTCAATTGGCTTTTATTGATGGTTCTGGTCTAATCACGGGCTTTTAAAGCCCATTTCCTGTCCCAATGCATTTTTAAGCAAAAAGTTCAGAATTCGGCCGAAACTCGAACAGTCAATGTTCGGGTCGAACCGATGGTCGACCCGAACCATACACAGAAGTTCTGATGTTATGCCTGCCTCCAAAGACGCCCAAAAAATGCCCAAAAAAATGCCAGCTGCAAAAACGCCCAGGTGTGTTTTTGCAGCAGGCGTTTTTTTGTGGGCATTTTTTGGGGTCTTTGGAGGCAGGCAAAACATCTGAACTTCTGTATAGGGGTATATATACACACACGCTTATATGTATTTATACACATACACACATATAGGTGTTACAGCAGAGAAGCCCCCTCAATTGGCTTTTACTGATGGTTCTGGTCTAATCACGGGCTTTTAAAGCCCATTTCCTGTCCCAATGCATTTTTAAGCAAAAAGTTCAGAATTCGTCCGAAACTCGAACAGTCAATGTTCGGGTCGAACCGATGGTCGACCCGAACCGTTCGATCATCCCTATATAGAAACATACCATTAGAAATGCTAATAAAAATCTGATGACCTGTGCAATAAAAGTTTGTATGATTTGATCAATAATCTGTTGTACAAGCATACATATTTTGAGAAATATAGACAGCAGCTCATTCAAAACAGACTTTGCCTATTATTGTGTTTGTGTGCATGCTTATGTTTTTTTATGCTAATCTTTGTGTGCATTCATGGTGCATGCTTGCATGTGCTAGTGTCTTGCCAGGAAAGCTAGGAATATAACTGTAACCTCATCAGTGACCAGGAAAAACATCACCTAATTAATGCAGGCCTTATGAAAGAAATGGGATTGTTGGTCTTGCAAGCTTGCCAAATGCCGTATGACTAGACAATGTCTAGTCTATTACTTTCCGGAATGATATTATCATCCATGTATGTGTTTGAGATGAATGACACTGTCCTTAGAAATATGTATTTCAATAAATATATTGTAGATTTTTAGAAGAGTTACATTTTATTAAAGCATAATAAAAAAACAATGCTTTTTAAATGATCTCTATTATAACTATTTAAAAATGAGTCCTAGTAATAGTTACACAGTTAGTCTTGCTGAAAAGAACACAAATCCATCTAGTTAAACCAATAGAAGGGGAAAAAAAAAAAAAAAAATATATATATATATATATATATATATATATGTGTGTGTGTGTGTGCATGTACATGCTCAAAATAAAGGAACACTTTTTAATCTGAGTATAGCATCAAGTCAATTAAACTCATGGGATATTGATCTGGCCAGTTAAGTAGCAGAGGGGTTGTTAATCAGTTTCAGCTGCTTTGGTGTTAATGAAATTACCAACACAGGCACTAGATGGGCAACAATGAGACAACCTCCAAAACAGAATGGTTTTATAGATGGAGGCCACTGAATTTTGTTTCTTTCTTATCTTTTCTGAGTGTTTTTCACTAGTTTTGCATTAGGCTAGGGTCAGTGTCACTACTGGTAGCTTGAGGTGATACCTGGACCCCATAGAGGTTGCACAGGCAGTCCAACTCCTCCAGGATGGCACATCAATTCGTGCCATTGCCAGAAGGTTTGCTGTGTCTTCCACCACAGTCTCAAGAGCATGGAGGAGATTCTAGGATACAGGCAGTTACTCTAGGAGAGCTGGACAGGGCCAAAGAAGGCTTAACCCATCAGCAGGACTGGTATCTGCTCCTTTGTGCAAGGAGAAACAGGATGAGCACTGCCAGAACCCTACAAATGGACCTCCAGCAGGTCATTGATGTGAATATCTCTGACCAAACAACTAGAAACAGACTTCATGAGGGTATCCTGAGGGCCCAACATCCTCTAGTGGGCCCTGTGCTCACTGCCCAGCACCGTGGAGCTCTATTGGCATTTGCCATTGAACACCAGAATTGGCAGGTCCGCCACTGGTGCCCTGTGCTTTTCACAGATGAGAGCAGGTTCACCCTGAGCACATGTGACAGATGTGAAAGGATCTGGAGAAGCCATGGAGAAGACTATGCTGCCTTTAACATTGTTCAGCATGACCGCTTTGGTGGTGGGTCAGTGATGGTCTATCCAAAGAGGGATGCACAGACCTTTACAGGCTAGACAATGGGACCCTGACTGCCATTAGGTAGCGGGATGATATTTGGGATTTTGGAAAATGTCCAAATTGGGCTCAATGTGTCAATATTTTGTGTGGCTACCATTATTTTCCAGCACTGCTTTAACCCTCTTGGGCATTGAGTTCACTAGAGCTTCACAGGTTGCCACTGGAGTCCTCTTCCACCCCTCCATGATGACATCATACAGCTATTGGATGTTAGAGACCTTCCACTCCTCCACCATTTGTTTAAAGGATGTCCCACAGATGCTCAATAGGGTACAGGTCTGGAGACATGCTTGGCCAGTCCATCACATTTACCCTCAGCTTCTTTAGCAAGACAGTGGTCGTCTTGGAGGTGTGTTTGGGGTCCTTATCATATTGGAATACTGCCCTGCAGTCCAGTCTCTGAGGGGAGGGGATCATGCTCTGCTTCAGTATGTCACAGTACATGTTGACATTCATAGTTTCCTCAATGAACTGTAGTTCCCCAGTGCTGGCAGCACTCATGCAGGCCCAGACCATGACACTCCCACCACCATGCTTGACTGTAGGCAAGACACACTTGTCTTTGTACTCCCCACCTGGTTGCCGCCACACATTCTTGACACCATCTGAACCAAATAAGTTTATCTTGGTCCAATCAGACCATAGAACATGGTTCCAGTAATCCATGTCCTTAGTCTACTTGTCTTCAGCAAACTGTTTGCAGGCTTTCTTATGCATCGTCTTCAGAAGAGGCTTACTTCTGGGACGACAGGCATGCAGACCAATTTCATGCAGTGTGCGGCGTGTGGTCTGAGCACTGACAGGCTGACCCCCCCCCCCCCACACACCTTCAATCTCTGCATCAATGCTGGCAGCACTCATACGCCTATTTCCCAAAGACAACCTCTGGATTTGATGCTGAGCACGTGCACTCAACTTCTTTGGTTGACCATGGCAAGGCCTGTTCTGAGTGGAACCTGTCCTGTGAAACGGCTGTATGGTCTTGGCCACCATGCTGCAGCTCGGTTTCAGGGTCTTGGCAATCTTCTTATAGCCTAGGCCATTTTTTATGTAGAGCAACAATTATTTTTTCAGATCCTCAGAGACTTCATTGCCACAAGGGGCCATGTTGAACTTTCAGTGACCAGTATGAGAGAGTGAGAGCGATAACACCAAATTTAACACACCTGCTCCCACGTTCACACCTAAGACCTAACACTAAGGAGTCACATGACACGGGGAAGGGAAAATGGCTAATTTGGCCCAATTTGGACGTTTTCACTAATGGGTGTACTCACTTTTGTTGCCAGCAGTTTAGACATTAATGGCTGTGTGTTGAGTTATTTTGAGGGGACAACAAATTTACACTGTTATACAAGCTGTACACTCACTACTTCACATTGTAGCAAAGTGTTATTTCTTCAGTGTTGTCACATGAAAAGATATAATAAAATATTTACAAAAAGGTGAGGGATGTACTCACTTTTGGGAGATACTGTATGTATTTATACATGTTGATCATATCTCCCCTTAATCTCTTCTTCTCAAGAGAGAGAAAATTCAGCCCAGCTAATCGTTCCTCATAGCTGAGCTCATCCTGGGCTTAGAGTAATACTGCACTGAATGTTGTTCACATTATCTCATAAGAACAAAAGTACGAAAACCACTTGGCACTTTCATGGAAAATTAAAAACCCATCACGTAATTGGAACAACCAGAAGATAGTTTTAGTCGTACGATTTCCAGTGCGACTTTGGAGCATGACTTTTGGTGAGATTTTGATTTGGCTTTACATTCTATGAATCAAAGTTGCATCAAAAGTCACATCAAAGTAGTGCAGGCACCTTTTCAAAGTCGATACCATTGAAAAGAATGAGGTGCGACGTTGATGTCTAAAATCGCATGACAAATCGTACTAGTGTGAATGAAGCCTTACAATAATTTTTCAAAACAACGCTAAAAAGTCATTGTAAACACAAAAAAAAATAATGAAAAAAATCTTCCTTATTCAGAGAAGAAGATAGCAAATAATCTTTTTTTTTTTTTAAACAACCAATAAATGAAGGGATGAAGGCATTCACAGCCAAGCCTTAAATTGTCAGCCCTGCATGACAGGTTTTCACCTTTTAAGATTCTCTTTATTGAAATAAAAAAAATGTCAATATCAAGGTTTGAAGAAGGTGCCAGAAGATCAGAGGAAAAGCCTAGGATCTGAAGTAAATGCTGCAGCACTGAAACTAGTTACAATACCGTTTTATAGATTTAACCAGTGGTCATTGTACCAGATGTTGCATTGGTCAACTTAAGTGAATGCCACTAAGATTAGTTTCTTATTACACCTAAAATGACAAATTTCTAAGAAAAATCAATTCCATCAGGATTATTCAAGGTACAAGTGCACAAGTGATTAAAACAAATCTGCCATTTATAAGTAAGATCAAAATGTTATATAAACTGCTCAAAAAAATTAACCACTTAAGCCCCGGAAGATTTTACCCCCATTCCGACCAGGGGGTATTTTGCGATTCGGCACTGCGTGACTTTAACGGACAATTGCGCGGTCGTGCGACGCTGTACCTAAACGAATTTGGCGTCCTTTTTTTCCCACAAACAGAGCTTTCTTTTGGTGGTATTTGATCACCTGTGCGATTTTTTGATCACGCGCTATAAACAAAAAAAGAGCGTCAATTTTGCAAAAATAGCAATATTTTTCACATTTTTTTATATGAAATTCCCCCCAAAAAAAATGTAAAAATCAAAATTTTTTTAAAATTTTCGGCCAATTTGTTTTATGCTACCTATGTTTGGTAAAAAAAAAAATCGCAAAAAGCGTATTTTGATTGGTTTGCGCAAAAGTTATCGCGTTTACTAACAAAGGGAAAGATTTTTGTCATTTTTGTTGTTTTTTTTTTGTAACGCGTAATGGCGGCGATCTGCGATTTTTTTTGCGGTACTGCGACATTGCGGCGGACAGATCGGACCCTTGACTGACATTTGTGACACTTTTGGGGTTACCAGTGACATTTCTACAGTAATCAGTGCTATATATATGCACTGTTACTGTAAAAATACACTGGTAGTGAAGGGGTTAACTTTATTTGGGAGGGAGGGGCTGTGTGTGTCCCTAGGGGCGTGCTTTCTACTGTAATTGGCTGTGGCTTGAGCTGTAAGGACACTGATCAACGGATCTACATACTAGATCCGTTTGATCAGTGTCTTTACAGCGAGGAGAATGACAGGTCGCTTGTTTACACAAGCTGCCTGACATTCTCCCTCTCCCCCGCCGATCGCCGAGTGGCCGGCGGACATCGGGTCCGCTGGTCACACGCGCGGGGGGGTCCGTGACCACGCGGGAGCGCGCCTCCGGCGGCGCGCGCTCGCTCCCTAGACCCTCACAAGCAAGCAACGTAGCCCTACGTTAGTTTGCCTGTGAGGGGCTGACCGCCGACGTAGATAGTCGTGCGGCGGTCGGCAAGTGGTTAAAGGAACACTTTGAAAACACATCAGATCTCAATTGTGAAAAATATCATGCTGGATATCTATACTAATTTGGACTGGGTTCAAAGACACCCTGAAAAATCAATGTGAAAAAACAATGCAGCAGGCTAATTCATTCTGTTGAAATTTCATTGCAGCAACTCAAAATGGTACTTAGTAGTTTTTATGGCCCCCACATGCTTGTATGCATGCCTGACAACTTCGGGGCATGCTGCTAATGAGACGACAGGATGCCTCCCAGATATTTCCTCCCAGATCTGGACCAGGGCATCACTGAGCTCCTGAACAGACTGAAGTGCAACCTGGTTGGTGTCAGATGGACCGAAACATAATTTCCCAGAGGTGTTCTATTGAATTTTAAATTGTCGTGCACCAGGAGGAACCCAGGACCAACTGCACCAGTGTAGGGTATGACAATTGGTCCAAGGATATCATCCCGATATCTAATGGCAGCCAGGTTCCCATTTTCTAGCCTGTAGAGGTCTGTGCATGCCTCCATGGATATGCCTTCCCAGACCATCACTGACCCACCACCAAACCAGTCATGCTGAACGATGTTAAAGGCAGCATAGTCTTCTCCATGGGTTCTCTACACCCTTTCACATCTGTCACATGTGCTCAGGGAGAACCTGCTCTCATATGTGAAAAGCACAAGGTGCCAGTGGCGGACTTTCCAATTCTGGTGTGCAATGGCAAATGCCAATTGAAGTCCAAGGTGCTGGGCAGTTAGCACAGGACCCACTAGAGGGTCGGACCCTCAGGCCACCCTCATGAAGTCTGTTTCCAATTTTTTGGTCAGAGACATTCACACCAGTGGCCTGCTGGAGGCCATTTTGTAGGGCTCTAGCGGTGCTCATCCTGTTGCTCCTTGCACAAAGGAGAAAGGAGCAGATACCGGTCCTGCTGATGGGTTAAGGACCTTCTACGGCCCTGTCCAGCTCTCCTAGAGTAACCGCCTGTCTCCTGGAATCTCCTCCATGCTCTTGAAACTGTGGTGGGAGACACAGCAAACCTTCTGGCAATATCATGTATTGATGTGCTGGAGGAGTTGTACTGCTTGTGCAACCTCTATAGGGTCCAGATATTGCTTCATGCTACCAGTAGTGACAATGACCCTAGCCAGATGCAAAACTAGTGAAAAACAGTCAGAAAAGATGAGTTGGAAGAAAATGTCAGTGGCCTCCACCTGTAAAACCATTCCTGTTTCGGAGGTCATCTCATTGTTACGCATCTAGTGCACACGTTCTTTATTTCATTAACACCAAAGCAGCTGAAACTGATTAACAACCCCCTCTGCTACTTAACTGACCATATTAATACCCCAGGAGTTTAATTGACTTGATACTATACTCTGAGTAAAAAGTGTTTTTTTTTTGAACAATGTACATTATCTCCAGTCAACATCACATACAACCTGGGTGCTACTCAAGAAGAATTTTTTCAATTGGAATGCTTATTTGTCTTCTCTGTTATTTGAATTAGACCATATCTTGTAACTGGTAAAAATTGAATGAAAGATGGACAGTTTTACTCACAAATGTTTCTATTAGAACTTTGCCTTCACCTCTGACCACTTTGTGTTGAGCATAGACAAATCTAAATAACAAACCATGGAAAACAAGACTCAAGCAGAAGTGTACAACTTCCCCAATACATTCATAAATAGTAATAATACATTATATGGGGGGGGGGGGCGTAGCTTGGACAGCGCGGTGGATGACAGTACACTAGAAGAGCTTCCTGATTCCAGGGCCCTTCACCAGCACACAGACTTCCCCTGGGCATAGAAATGGGCAGAATTTTGTGGCACAGCACCCAACATCGCCAGTACAGACCCCAAACTGCGGCATCCAGCAGGAACATCTCCTCACTGTTTAAAGCCCAGACCGTGGCTTTTCTCAGCATTCTACCAGACAAGATGGCGCAGTCAGGCCACGAGGCTGAATACAGGGAAGACTCCTTGTGGGAACACACCCCTGACCACCCTCTAACGTTTTCAGACATGACTGCAATAGCAGCGGATATCAAAAAAACTTTTTCTACAGCAATAACTGACCTTAAAGCAGATCTCTTGGTCCTCACTGAAAAACTGGCCACAACGGAGAGGGCAGGCCAATGCATAGACAGAGCCCCATTGAGACTAGAACACACAGCCGAATCTCACACCCAACATATGATTGATATTAATAGACAAATTGAAGATTTGGACAATAGAGGGATATGCAACAACATCAGGGTGCCGGAAGTCCCAGAAATTGTACTCCCAGACCAGATTAAACCCGCTTTACTTGAGATACCGCCATAGATTTTGTCAGAGCCCACCGTGCATTAAGGCCTAAAGGCCCTGATAACTCCCCTCCGAGGGACATAATATGCTGCCTTCAGAAGTTTGCCTTGAAAGAGAAAATTCTCTATAAAGCCAGACAAAATGGCCAAATCTTATTTAATGACGATTCTATTACCCTCTACCAGGATCTTTCCCCTATCACTTTTAAAAAGAGAAGAGCACTAAGACCACTGCTGGAAGCCATCAAAGTAAAAGGCCATGCTTACAGGTGGCAGTTCCCTTTTGCTCTGAGTGTCACCAATAATGGCAGAACCCACCTTCTACGCATCCCTTCAGAGCTGCCTGCTTTCTGTGAGGCCCTGCAGTTGCCACTTATAGAAGTACCAGAGTGGTACATGGAATTCAAATACAGAGATCAACCGGACAGTCCGACACCTTCACCCCACATTTATACTCCCAAATCAGCCATCAAAAAAGCTAAGTCACACAAGTTGCAGACCCCAGGAAGAGTCTCATATCACTCCAAGTCACCCAGGATGTCTGACTGTCCCCACTACTATACTGATTTCTTTTTTTTTTTGCTAGCACACCGCTAGCTTGGACATTGTGCCTATGACTCTTAAAGGATCCCCAGACCCACACGTTACACCATTTTGGAGAACCCAGGCTCATTCTACGAGGATCATTCCATGACCTGGAACTTACCTCACCTACCATGCCCCTGATTTCAAGCTACTATTATATTTTTGAGCCATAGCACATGCACTGCTTTTTGGACTGACTGTATTAATTCCGTCCAATGGATGTAGCACTCTTTCCTTTGCCTAAATGTTTTCTGTTTTCTTTTTTCTTTATATACTTAATCAAGGAAAATGCCACCATGTCTAGATTTGTCTTAGACAGTTTGTCCTTTATTCTTCCAATCTGTGTCAATGGGGGAAGACTTACAAACCCTGATTATATACTTGTTTTTATGTGAAAGGCCGTGGACTCTGGACATAACTCAGTTTGAATGTTATTTCTACTCTTGGCTCCTCCCACATACCTCACAATTAATAGTTGACCCAGTATGCAATCTGATTTTATTACACACTCAGATTTTCTGAACTACGTACTAATTGCCCTTTGGTGTTACACATTGTTGGGCGTTGATACCTGTTTTTCATTTTTTTTTCACTGTATACCTGTGTTGCTTACTTGTTGATGGATATATACCACAGCATATAGGATTTACCGCACCTTACCTCTTTCATTTGTATTTCCTTATCTAATTTTTTGTCTATTTTCTTTCCTCATCTCCACTTCCTCCTCCTTACTTTAATGTCACGTCCTTCTTTCCTGAGCCTACAAACCAGCAACAACAGATCACCAGAGAAACCCATACTATACTGGTTCCGGTTTCAAGAGACAATCATTGTATAAGGTACCGGTTGCCTTCTGAACTGTAAGTACAGAATCAGTTTCCACACCATGCTATTCCTTAGTCCACACCAGAATGTTTTTCTCTGCACTTGGGAAAAGACCCACGGTCATCACCTTCAACTGCAGGGGACTAAATATCCCAGAAAAAAGAACTGCACAAAAATAAGCCGCAAATAGTTTTTCTACAAGAAACCCACTTCCAAGACAAATATATTCCAACACTAACCAATCATTTTTTCACTAAAACATTTCATGCCACTTCCAAATCCTCCAAGACCAAAGGAGTGTCCATCTTGGTCAGTAAGGAAGCACCATTTGAGTTACAAAAATAACTGACCGACCCAGAGGGTAGATTCCTTTTTCTTAAAGAATCACTAGTGGGCAGACCAATTACATTAGCCAATGTGTATTTTCCCAATTCTGCACAAATTACATTTTGCAAAAAAAAAAATGATTGATGAATTGAAGTGGTTCGCCTCCGGATGAATTATCCTGGGGGGCGACTTCAATTTGCCCCTGGAACCACTGATGGACACTTCAAATGGTCATTCCAGTATCCGCTATTCTGCTCTCAAGAGAATTAGAGATTGAGAACTTTTACGTTCTCTCACACTGATAGACACCTGGCAAACCTTACACCCTGAAGACAAGTATTTCTCATATTATTCCACTGTACATGACAAATTTTCACGCATTTCACCTTTTCATAACCCAGAGAGACTTGACAGACATTTCAGAAGCTAACATTGGACATCAGTCTATATCAGACCACACACCCATCTCCCTAACACTAACTCCCACATCACCTAACACGACCTGCGTTCAATTGGTGACTAAATCCATCCCTGTTGACAGACCCTAAGATACATCAACACGGATTGTCTATGAAATTACACACTACTTTTCCACTAACACCACTGAGGATTTAACACCATTCACAATCTGGGAAGCACACAAATGCACCCTGAGAGGTGAGTTCATAAAATGGGGCACAAAGCTTAAAAGGGAAAAGATGCTAGAACTGAACACTCTAGTAATAGATATTGCGCTCCTGGAGATGCAAAATAAACACTCACTAGCGGCCACGGCACTTATGGAGTTAACTGAGAAACGTAAGGCATTAAAACACCTATAAGACGCTAAAGCTAAACAACTGTTTTACTTTCGCAAAGGAGTTTATTATGAATATGGGGACAAAACAGGGAAATTGCTGGCTAGAGCCCTGAAAGAAGCTCAACTTTCCTCCAACATACCGGCATTAAGACCCAATCGGGTAAACTTGAAAGCGCCACCAACCGCATAGCGGCCCAATTTCAAAGTTACTACACAAAACTGTACAATTTACCATGCCAACACAAACCAGCATCACTCATGGGCCAAAGGGTTGCATCATTCGGGATTTCCTAACACAAAGTGACCTACCACACCTCTCAGCTGCTGAAGCTGCATCCCTAGACCTACCACTACAAGAAAAGGTATTGCTTGATGCCATTAACTCACTGAAATTGGGCAAGAGCCTAGGACCCTACGAATTGACCGCACACTATTATAAGACATTTACCCAACAATTGAAAACAACGCTTCTCGCCGCACTAAATTCATTACGCAATATGCTAATTCCCCCAGCTCCTTCCCCTAGCCCATGTCACTGTGATACCCAAACCTAAAAAAGACACTACGGAATGCACAAATTATAGGCCAATTCCCCTCCAAAATCATGGATCTGAAATCATTAGCAAAAATATTAGCGACACGTCTCAAAAATGTTCTTCCTAAACTAATAGGACCTGAGCAGGCTGGCTTTATGCCTGGCTGCGAAGCCAGAGATAATGTAATTAAGGCAGTCAGCTTGGTCCACAAGAAGCACATGGGGGTAATCAGTGGTCTTCTCCTATCTACTGATGCGGAGAAGGCCTGCTTTCGGGTCGTCTGGGACTATATGTTTACCACACTCCGTCATGTAGGTCTTGGCAACTCATTCCTAAATTGGATCCAATCTCTCTACCACAATCCCTCAGCTAGAATAAAAGTGAACCAATCTGACCCGGTAGATATCCACAATGGCACTACCCAGGGTTGCCCTCTTTCACCGTTATTGTTTATCATTACCGTAGAACCCTTTCTTCGGCATGTAAACCTTAACCCACGAATTAGAGGACTGACTATTGCAAATAAGGAATATAAAATCGTGGCATACGCGGACGACTTCCTTTTCTTCATCACCTAACCTCTCACCTCTATACCTACTTTGGTAGAAGCTTTCTCTAAATTTGGCTATATATCCAAGTTGAAAAAAATGACCATAAATCTGAAGCTCTAAACATAATGCTCTCTGATACAGACAAGAAACACAATGCTCCTTCCCATTCAAATGCGAAACCCACGCACTAAAGTACCTAGGAGTCCAGATTACACGACGCACCTCTCAACTATTCAAACTCAATTTTGTACCTTTATTTTTTTTTCCATAAACATTTTTTATTAAAGATAAAAGGAGATACATCAAATGACATATTGTGATTGAACATTTCAACATAGTAACAGAAAAGCTAGGATTCGCAAAGAGGTGGACGCAGAGAATCATACTGTAACAAGTACATTGCAAAAACCATTCAGGAAAAGAATCAGCATAGATAGTCTTACAGTATAACAATAGGAATGAGCATGACTCCAAAGTGGGCCATAATTGTCAGGGTTCTGGATACATGTACCCCTGTGGTATCAAAGAAAAGCTTTAGAGTATGGACAACCAGGTTAGGAGAAAATGTTATATCTTGAGGCCTAGGGGGTCCACGGATCTAATATCGGGGTACCAGTATTATGGATGTAGCCCGTGGGGGTGTAGGTCCGTGAGTTAGCTGAAGTTAAGAAGGGATAGTAAAAGCAGAAAAGAAAGTGGGTAAGGAATGAGGGAGGAGTTAGGAAGGAAAAAAAAAAAAAGGGGGGGGTAGGGTTGGGGAGTGGGGGAGAGGGGGGGAGAAGGGGGGGGAGTCCCTGATGGGGAAGATACTGTATTAGCCCATTTACGCTGTGACAATAAAGACAGCCCATATGAAGTGGTGTGGTCGTCAAGAACATAATTCGGTGTATAGTCATCATCTTCCATGGGAGAGTCATGTAGAGTGGGGAGACCCATTAGGCGGGTTCAATGATTGATTTGTATAGATCCGTCTCTTTGAATCGGAGCCAGTAGAAAAATTGGATATATTATCTCTGGAGATGGCAATCAGCTCTTCGACCTCTTCGATCTTATTCACCCTGCGGAACCATTCCAGAGTCGAGGGAATTGAAGTTGAACGCCAATGGCATGGGACACATAATTTAGCGGCGGTCAGCATATGACATGCTAGGACGGTTGTATATGTGGAAACACTGCGTGGAGAGTAATTAAGTAGGATGCGTTCCGGAGAATACGGAAAGACGCTAGATGTGACGGAAGTCACGATTTTGTGAACATTTTCCCAGAAGGGTTGCAAAGCTGGGCATGTCCACCAAATATGTAACATGGTACCGGTCTCTGCATTGCATCTCCAACATGTATCAAGCACTTTCGGTGCAAATTTGTGAATTTTCGCAGGGGTCCTGTACCAGCGTGTTAAGATTTTGTAACCATTCTCCTGAGCAGTGAAATTAATCGAAGCACAATGGGGCGAGTGACAAACGGATTCCCAGTCAATATCAGACAGGGTAATTTGCAGGTCTTTTGACCATGCCTGTGTGAACGTTGCTGAGGAAGCTGAAGGTGCATCAAGCAAGTGGTTGTATAATTCTGAAATGATATGGCGTTGAGGGCGATTCCTCTCGCAGATAGATTCCAATGGTGTCAGAGGTCTCGTACATTTGGAGTAAGCATGGTTGGACGAGAGGAAGTGACGGATTTGGAAAAACGTCCATAGTGGGAGACCTGGAGGGTAAAGGGTGGAATTAAGCATTTCCCAGGTGATAGGTGTTCCTTTTTTGAAAAAGTGCTTGGCCAAAACTTCTTGATGCGGCCAGCACGAACGTAGAAAGCTAGCAGACAACCCAGGCGGGAAAGCTGGGTTGAAACGCAGGGATGTAAGAGGGCCATAATGGGGGTCGATTTTAAAACTCTTGCACCATTTGTCGTGTGCTAGTAATGGAGGTCCGATAAGGGGGTGCAATCGAAGGGATTGCGGGACAGCAGAGATAGGGAACCAGGGGAGGAGGTTTAGCGAGGTGGCAGACCAGGCATTTTCCACTCCCACGACTGCCTTTTGGGCAGTGTGTAGGTTCCAATCCACTATTCTACTGAGTAGGCAAGCTTTATAGTAGTTTCGTACATCCGGCAGACTTAGTCCACCTCTATGCTTAGGGGCTGTAAGGCGAGAAAACTTAATTCTGGGTGGCTTATCTTGCCATATGAATTTCAGCCAGTGGGATTGGAGAGAGGAGAAGAATGCAGGAGGTAGGTGTATAGGAATAGTTTGGAAAAGGTATAATAGTTTTGGAAGGATGGACATCTTTAGGAGGGCCACCCTACCAAACCAGGAGATTCGGAGGTTCCTCCAGGCTTTTAAATCCGCGCATATGGTGGATAGTAGGGTCTGATAATTGGAGTCGTAGAGACTCGAGAGAGCTTGTGGAATGTGAATGCCTAAGTATGGGAGTGAAGACGTGGTCCATACAAAAGGAAAGTTGCGTTGGCAGCGTTCTACTTCTGAGTGCGGGAGAGAGATGTTGAGGGCCATAGACTTCGAGTAGTTTATTTTGGGATTTGATAATGAGCCATAATGCTTCAGGTCTCTAAGTAGGTTCGGGATGGAAAGGTGGGGTTGTGATAAGAAGAGGAGCATGTCGTCCGCGAACGCTGCCACTTTATGAGTGGAGTCCCCGACCTGGATTCCGTGCACATCGGGGTTCGATCGGAGCATGTTTAGCAAAGGTTCAAGGGATAAAACAAAAAGAATTGGGGACAAGGGACAGCCCTGTCTCGTGCCATTGGATAAACAGAAGGCGTCCGACAGGTGGCCGTTAACCCGGACTCGGGCCCTCTGATCCGTGTATAGTGCCTCGATGCTTGAGAGCATCCGGGATTGGATTCCGATGGATTCCAGAGTCTTCATCAAGTAGTCCCAGGCCAATCTGTCGAACGCCTTCTCGGCATCGAGGGATAGGAAAAAACTGGGAACCTTCTTGGTGGTAAGCCAGTGGTGTATATTAAGGGCTTTCGTGGTGTTGTCCCGCGCCTCTCTGCCAGGGACAAAGCCCACCTGATCAGAAGAGACAAGAGACGGTAGAAAGGGGAGAATTCTATTAGCCAGAATCTTGGCATACAGTTTGGCATCTACGTTTAGTAGTGAAATCGGCCGATAGCTGGTGACTGAAGTGGCGTCTTTTCCTGCTTTGGGGATGACTGATATGTGTGCTTCTAATAGGGAGGGAGGATGTGAAGGGGAAGTGGCGAGGCTTTGGAATGCTCGAAGAAAGTGTGGGGTGAGGGTGTCAGCAAAAGTACGGTAGTATTGTAGTGTTAGCCCATCGGGGCCTGGACTTTTGCCCGGTTTCATTTCTTTGAGAGCCCGGGTTAGTTCTTCCCCAGAGATGGGGGCTTCCATGGATTCAGCATCCGTTTCCGACAGAGGGGACATGCCGTGAGTCCGGAAGAAGGCGTCGAGTTGAACCCTTCTGGATTCCGGGGAGGGTTTGGCGGCAAGGGAGTCAGAGAGGTTATAGAGTTTCTTATAGTAGGACTCGAACTGCTTGGCTATGGCAGGGTTTGAGCAATGGGAGGTACCAGCGGTGTCACGAATAAGGTGTACTGTGGAGGATGAGGCTGGCACGCTAACAGCATGAGCTAGGAGACGACCACTCTTGTTTCCCTGCTCATAAAATATCTTGCGGGAAAGAACAAGCCTACGGTGTGCTTGAAGTCCCAATTTGTCGCGAAGCTCGGTGCGAACTGCCGTCAGCTCAGATAAAGTGGCTTGGGCAAGAGAATGCTTAAATGACCTTTCAAGTGTGCCAAGGCGAGCGTAGAGGTCTGATATCTCCTTCTGGCGTGCTCGCTTAAGCGAGGCTGACAAGGAAATAAATTCTCCCCGGATCACTCACTTATGTGCCTCCCATTGGGTCAGTGCCGTGGTGTCAGGAGTATCGTTTCTAGTAAAGTAATCCGACAGACTGTTTTGAAGATTAGCTACTACAGCCTTGTCTCACAGAAGAGAGGAGTTAAGTCTCCATGATTTGCATTTCGCTTCGGTTTCCGGGAATTTAAGGGACATAGTGATCGGATTATGATCAGAGAGCACTTTAGGTTCAATAGTGGCAGAAAGCAGGTAAGGTAGATCCGGTTGGGAGAGGAACAGATAGTCAATTCTGGAGAACTTCGAGTGGGGGGCGGAGTAGAACGTGTAGTCTCTCGTATCCGGGTGAATTAGTCTCCAGGAATCATGGAGTCGGATAGACTGAAGCTGATCGGTGATTTGGCATAACGCCTTGTATGGAAGCGCAGATGAGCCTGTGGAGGAATAAAGGAGCATTAAAGTCGCCTCCGAGAATCAGGAGGCCTGACATGAAGTCCCGGAGCTCCGGAATGACGGACCTAAAGAAAGCGACTTACTTACAATTAGGTGCGTACAGATTGGCGATCGTGACCGGGCGTGACTCAAGGAGGCCCTTTATGAAAATGAACCGTCCGGTCGGGTCCCTTTTAATGTCTAGTAGTTCAAAGTGCAAGTGGCGAACAAGAAGAATCGAGACCCCACGTGTTTTGGAGCCTTCCGACGTAGCATGATATCCCGTAGGAAAGTTTTTGTTGGAGAGAAATATCGGATCTCCTGTCCTAAAATGGGTTTCCTGGAGTAGAAATATTTGCGCCTTGAGCCTATGTGCCTCCGCTAGCAACTGGGAACGCTTTTCAGGCACATTTAGGCCTTGCGCATTAAGAGAAAGGATTTTAATGTTTGTGTGAGACCGCACCACTTCAGGTTTAGACATTTTGTACCTTTATAAATATCTACTGAGCATGACCTTAAGAAATGAATGACAAAACACTTCTCCTGGATCAGGAGAGCATCCATAGTCAAGATGACAATACTAAACAGGTTCTTGTATATCATGCAGACATTGCCAGTCACCATACCCTCTTCCTTTTTTAAACGCCTAAAAATTATTCAGACCCAATTTGTATGGGCACAAAAAAGACCGAGAATTATATATTACCTCATGACTAAAACCAAAGCAATAGGAGGATTAGGTCTACCTAATTTCAAGCAATACTATCAGGCGGTACAACTGGCAAGGGTGATAGACTGGAACTGCCACGCAGGTATCAAGGACTAAGTACAACTTGAAGGGTCGTTTACTTCTATTCAACTTAAGTAGACACCCTGGATACCATTATCTAAATGCCCTAAAGCATTACTGCAACACCCTTTGATAGGTCCCACACTACAGACATTCCACTTCATACTCCGTGGAGACGACCTCTCATCTGTTCTGGGCCCACTCACCCGATAGCTAACAACCTAGACTTTATTCCAGAAGTTGACAATTCACATGTCTTTATGGTATCAAATAAACCCCTTTTAGGGACCCATTGCTTTGATCATGGAATCTTCTGCACCAGATCGTCCTTAATGGAAAATCAGGGCCTTAAGGCACTTCCCTTTTGGACATATTTGCAACTGAGGACCTCACTACAAACAAACGCCAAACCTTGTTTAATAGACCATTAACCCCCTTGGAACAGACTTGCATTAAAGAGAAACCAACTAAAAGAATTATTGCTCTGTCATACACCTGGTTACAACAAAAAAACAGATCAAACACAAGATAGATTTAGAAACAAATGGGCGAAAGTACTGGCCATAGATATTCCCGAATCTCAATGGAATAAGGCTTGCATTCTAACACACAAATGCTCCATTAGCACCAGGGCACAAGAGACTGCGTATAAAGTCCTTACCCAGTGGTATGCCCACGCCTGACAAGCTTAAACATTGGTACCCTCTTGCATTTGATACCTCTTGGAGGTGTGGTCTCTCTGAAGGCACAATGTTCCACATTTGGTGGGAATTTACACTCATTTCTCCTTACTGGACACAAATCAAAACTCCAATCAACCAAATCACTGGCAATTCCTTCCCCCTGACCCCTGAATGTTGCCTACTACACAAACACTAGCTCTCTGAAAAAATATAAACATTTCCTGATAAAACCCTTCTTGAATGCTGCAAAAACGCTTATCCCATTATTTTGGAAATCAGATTCTGTACCGACTATTACACACAGGATTCAGAAGGTGAAAGAAATTCACTAAATGGAAGGAGTCAGCGCTATTGCCCATGACTCTATATCCAAATTTTATAAGTGCTGGACACCCTGGTACCTGTTTATTGACTCTGGTGACCTCCATAAATTCCTGGAAGATTGATTCACTTTACACTTATTGCCCCTTTCCTCTTCTCTCTAGTTCTCATTTTTCTTTCCCTTTCTTACTTTTCATCTACTTATATTTTCCAATGTATTTTTCAGTTGAAGTATATCCTAGTACTCTGAGATATGTTATCCAAGAACTTTATTCAGAAGTTCATCCTGGACTCCTTTGCTTAACATTTGTTACCATTTGTAGTGAGTGCTTACTTACCTATTCTTGAAGTTGCTTATTGATAGCACTTGAATGTGCCTACACAATATCTTATCAGAGTTTTGTTTTCATAATCCAAATGTTTGATGTTTGTGAAACGTGCACATTTCAATAAACCTTTTATTGTTCAAAAAAAAAAAAAAATACATTACATCACAAAGACAACAAAAAAATTTGTTTTTTGTTTTTTGGTTTTTTTTACAACTCCTTCAAATTAAACAATTTTTTTTCCAGTGAGAAGGAGCTCACTGTCTGATTATTATTGCTATGAAGGGAACCACTAGAAAGGCCCAGTCATAGGCAGAAATTCAAATCTGACAGTGATTCTAACATTCCTGTGTTGGACAAAATAAATGCATGTGTTTCTGTTTGTGTTGCTTTTTATGAGTATATGTCACTTCTTCTGTAGAAAAACATGGTCATCAGGACAGAAAGTATGGGAAATATCTTCTATAGAGCCTCTGGTACTTACATTTCCTGAAAACCCATCTTTATGATTAATTGCCACACACCAAAAATGTGAAATCTGCCACTGCATTAAGTATGTTACAAGGAAAAAAAAAAAAAAAGTTCATTGTTAAGGTTTGCATAAACTTTAACTGAAATAAATATGTAGGCTGGCATTGCTGACCTTCTTTTAAATATGTTAGCTGTCTCTGCCTTTACTATTTTTTGAATCAGTGACCTGAAACTAGCCTACAGATCAGGAAAGTCAGAGTAAAATCAGAGTTCCTAATCTACATACTTTTTCCAATTCATTGACTCTTAAAGTACTAAAATCATTGGATCATTATATAAACCAAGAAACCTTGTTATCAGAAGGGGAGTAATGCAATAGTTTCATTTTACATTTCACACCTCCAAAAACAGCAACAAATAAAGATTCCACTGAAAGAACACAGTTTAGTGACATTTAAAAATTAGGAGAACTGAAGTTATGTCACACAGACATATTTGCATTTTAGCAGTCTATCTATTACCCTGTGGGGTCACTCATTTAAATCTATATTGCAATTAGTGTTCTATTACCATATTCTAAATATGCTTTAATAACCCATAACCATGAAGATTAAATGCTACCAGATTAAAATAAAACTCAGCCTTGTCATTTTGAAAAAACCTGAAGCAATTGTTGAAGAGAGAGGTCTATTCTTTTTGTTGAAACATTGATCTGACAGCACCCATAGTCTTTTCTACAGCAATTAAATAATTCTTTGAATTAAGCAAACTCTGCATTTTATTTTAGCATGCACCTAGTATCAATTTGCTTTGACATTGAAAATTTCTACAAAGAAATTTATTTTGCCCAGCGTGTTATCATTTTTGTGCTCATTTAATTAATGCCTTAAATTTATCTTTTATTTAAAAACATGAAACATTTTCATAGTTCTATGTTTTCAATACATTTAAATACTGTATACTAATATGCACAGTAACATTATTGAAAGTGACAAAGGCAAATGTGCAAAATATAATATATATGCTGTATATTATACTGTATATGGTCCTATAACTATTAAAAATCATCTTTAGCTACCAACATCCCAGAGAATATGAAAATAAGCTAGACACATTATTTATTTGAATTGGGATTTTAAGGTTCCCAATGTTAGTATACCAACATTAAGACTAGATATTAGTATAAAGACTCACCCACAGCCAACTGCATCCCCTAATTTCTCAAATATGCGAAAGCCATATGCACCATTATTGACAAATAGACTTGTGCACCACCTCTGCATTTCTAAAGCTGTTTGTTTCAACAAAATGCATACGAGGAAATTAAACACAATTTTAGTGACACTATCTCACAAAAATTCCCTTTAGAGCTACCTGCACCTAATTAAGGCAAGTGTTTGTGCCAGTTTCGGTAACATTACTGACATGTACTGTGGGAATCCCTTGCTATGGCAGCATGAGAATCCCAAAAAACACAACCAGTTAACAGATTAGGAAACTAGTGGTATTTAAGACCAGCTCCTAGATGGCTTGCAGAGGCATGTCTATGCTGAAAAGATGTCACGAATGTGACAGCTTCTCACACAGGGCTCTATCCCCTTATTTAGCTGTTGGCCCAAAGCTAATTGCAAACAAAGGGGCAGTTGATAGTGGTGATGCCATGACTCAAATATGGCAATACCCATATCTGAAAGATAAGGTATTGTGTGGGTGGACCCTAAAGGGGAACAGAGGGACTAGTTCCCCTTTAGGTCTGCCTTACTTTTGAATGACAGATGATGGCAGTGGATGGAATCAGAAGTCGTTATTGGACTTTTTATTGGCAATGGATTTGCTGTGCACATTTCAATAAACAGCAAGGTACTGTAGACCTGATGGGTAACTGGTTTCTCACACTGCTCATTGCACTACAAAACTGCTGTCCTGTCTGTGACATGTACATAAATCCATTGCAAGCACTAGCAATTTAGTGCCTATAACTGTTTTAAAGCCCCCTTAGAGGTTAAGCTCATCAAAAATGATTCACTGGGGATGTGATTTGCAGGTGGCCAGCTGAAGACGCATCTCTGCTGTGCTTTGACCTGAGGCAGCTATTTCTGTCTAAACCGTCTTACCTCAAAGGCAAAAGAAGGGGAACCCACCATGCAGAATCGGAAAGCCGTGGGAACACAGAGCTTCAACATAAAAGCCTTTTCTCAACAGCCCCTGCAACCACTCAAGACTTCCAAAATGGTGGACCCGGGGCGCAGAAACTCCAGAAGATGTTACAGGGCACTCAAGCCTGCAAGATCCAGCACATGTACCACCAGCCTTGGCTAAACCATCAGCCTCCAAAGTGGGAGATTGGCACATAAAGCATACATCTGCTACTCATGAGTAGGGATGATCGAGCGGTTCGGGTCGACCATCGGTTCGACCCGAACATTGGCTGTTCGAGGTTTGGCCGAATTCCAAACTTTTTGCTGGAAAAGTTCGGAATTCGGCAACCAGAACCGACCAAAATGCAATGGTACAGGAAATGGGCTTTAAAAGCCCGTGATTGGACCCGAACCATCAGTAAAAGCCAATTGAGGGGGCAGGAGAATGCTAGGAATGTGATTGGAGTGACTAGGGGGTCCATAGTCCAATCATTAGTAAATACGCCCCCCAGTATATAAGATAGCCCCCGCCAAATTCCTAGCATTGTTATACAGGGACATGGAAGAGAGTAGAAGCAGTTCTGTGACTTCTGCTACAAAGTGTCATTTAGCAATTATTAGTGTGAGGAAAGGGATATCTAGTGTAGTTAGGGTACTATTTTCCACTATAGTTAGCTTTAATAATTTAGTTTCTGTAGGGAAAGTGTTAAGTGTAAAGGGACCGTAGTGTAGTATAGGGTTAACTGACTCTGACTGCTATGGCAGGGTGACAAAACCCTTCCATGTCAGGGTGAACGCTATAGAGAAAAGATAGTTTCTCTTAGGTCACTTACAGAACAGTGATATGGCTTCTCGCCTGTCTCCCTGCTTTTTGCTGCAGGCGTTTATAGGGCTTTTTTGAGGACATGTTTGTATATATACACATACACATATATAGGTGTGAAAGTAGCAGAACACTATGCTTGCGCTAATTAAATAATTAACAGGCATTTGTCTCCGCTCCTATCACACCTATATGTGTGTATGTGTATAAATACATATAAGTGTGTGTGTATATATACCCCTATACAGAAGTTCAGATGTTTTGCCTGCCTCCAAAGACCCCCAAAAAATGCCCAAAAAAAAACGCCTGCTGCAAAAACACACCTGGGCGTTTTTGTAGCTGGTGTTTTTTTGGGCATTTTTTGGGCGTCTTTGGAGGCAGGCATAACATCAGAACTTCTGTGTAGGGGTATATATACATACACCCATGTATGTATATATACACATACACATATATAGGTGTGAAAATAGCAGAAATCTATGCTTGCGCTAATGAAATAATTAACACCAATATGGCTTCTCGCCTATCACACCTATATGTGTGTATGTGTATAAATACATATGTGTGTGTGTATATATACCCCTATACAGAAGTTCAGATGTTTTGCCTGCCCCCAAAGACCCACAAAAAATGCCCAAAAAAAAACGCCTGCACCAAAACACCTGGGCATTTTTTTTTTTTTGGCGCACGCATTTTTTGGGCATTTTTTGTGGGTCTTTGGAGGCAGGCAAAACATCTGAACTTCTGTATAGGGGTATATATACACACAAACTGATATGTATTTATACTTATACACACATATAGGTGTGATAGGCGAGAAGCCATATTGGTGTTAATTATTTCATTAGCGCAAGCATAGATTTCTGCTATTTTCACACCTATATATGTGTATATATACATACATGGGTGTATGTATATATACCCCTACACAGAAGTTCCGATGTCATGGCTGCCTCCAAAGTCCCCCAAAAAATGACCAAAAAAACGCTTGCTACAAAACCAGCAAGGTGTGAAAATAGTGGAGCCATATCCCTGTTCTATATACATTCTAATACAAACAACCTTTTTTTCTGGTTCTGGACATGCTACAGAGCTGAAACTTCACAGGTACACTTTTTAGACCCCCCAGACACTAAATTAAAAGAAATTTTTTTAAAAAATGTTTTTTCAATAATTGGCTCTCTATCAAAAATTACAACTTTTACGAACTTTTTTTGTGTGATTAATAGTCCCTGGGGCATGACCCAGAACCCTAGGCACTTTTTAGGGGCATTTATTGGGTTTTAGGGCTTCAAAATGGTGTTTTTTGATTACCGAAGTTCGGGTCCCATTGATTTCAATTGGGTTCTGAAATCCGGGTTGAACTTTCGGGAAGTTCGGGTGTTTTGGTCGAACCGAACTTTTCAAAAGTTCGATCATCCCTACTCATGAGGGAGGACATGAACAGGTACTTACAGAGGCTTGAAACCACATATAAGGCTGAACTCCAGACACCAAACTCCTCTCTGCAGCATAATCAAGGCAGAGTGGATATACTTGAAGCCACCACTTCTGCCTAGACTGAACCCACATGCTGTAAACATAGCCTTTGTTTCTAATTTTTAGAGACTCTTTAATGGCTGGCATAGTACTACTGTATTTGTGTAAGGCCAATGTGGTGCCTACTTTTATTTATTTTTTTATTTAAAAAGGGGTCAAAGTCTTTACCGAGTAACTATAGACCTGTTAGTTTAAAGTCTATATTTGGGAAGATACTTCGGAGTTTAATAAAAGACAACACAGATGAGTTTTTGCTAGAAAAAACATTGTAAGCAAAGGTCAGCATGGATGTGTGACAGAAATTGTTAGACAAATCTTTTTTCTTGTTTTGAGAAGGTGAGCAAAACCTTGGACTGAGGGGTGACTGTGGACATGGAATGTAAAGAAAAAGGGGCTCAAATGAGCCCCTTTTTCTAGATGGGATGGCGGCAGGTTTTTTGTAAAAAATAAGCATCCTTTAGTCAGTACAATAGGTTACTAGGCAGATTTAGGTGGGCTAGCCAGTGTATGGTCAGAATAAGCCCCAATCACTGTGGGGCTTATTCTGTAGCTAGGAAGAATAACATTCAAACTGGTTTTTTCTTGTTTTTCTCCCGCCTTTGAGCCTGCCCAGGATCTATTTAAAGGGGGGCTCAGCTCCTGAAGCACCACTTACCTCAGGAAGAACGTCGTGTCAAGTTGAAAAGTTTTGTTCCAGCTCTTCTGTCAAGATGAGTCTCATCCGCCAGCTGATCGAGAGGGCCGGGGAAGCGGGTTCCGAAGATTGGATCCGGCGCTGTCTGGCCATGTCTTCTTCGTCGTCCTGTCCGGTGGAGCCTCTGCCCGTTAATGCTTGTGTCCCGGAGTCGGTGTCTTCTGGCGGATCCAACGGTGAAGCGGATGTCGTCGCCGGGTCAAGTAGAGCGGATGTCGTCACCGGGTCAAGTCTGCGCAATGATGATATCATTGAGTCAAGCGGGCGCCCAGAAGCCGTCACCGGGTCAAGAAGCAGACCGGATGTCGTCGGAGGTCGGAGGGCATCTTCAGCACCGGAACCGGCGGAGGAGGATCGTCCTTCGGTCGGGGGTAGGCGCGGCGCGCCGAAGACTCGCAGTGAGGAGGCCGTTCCGGCGAAGAGGAAGAGGGCGCCCCGCCGCCGCTACTCACCACCCGCCGCCCGGAGGGAGTCATCCGTCGTCGGGAAGGAGCCGCCGGTCGTCCGAGGAGAGCCGCCCGTCGACAGAAGGGAGCCGCCCATCGACCGGAGGGAGTCGTCCGTCGCCCGGAGGGAGCCATCCGTCGCCCAGAGGGAGCCATCCGTCGCCCGGAGGGAGTCGTCCGTCGCCCGGAGGGAGCCGCCCATCGTCCGGAGGGGGCCGCCCGTCGCCCGGAGGGAGCCGCTCGTCGCCGGGAGTGAAGGAAGATCCAGCTCGGCATCGTTCCCCGCCGGTGGGCTAGTCGAGGCCCCGGCGTCATCACGGCACCCGGTTCCTGTGCAGCAGCAGCAGCATGGAGTTCGTCCCCCCGTCCCGGGGCCAGGTGAGGCAGCTAATTTTTTCCCTCCTCAGGTGGTTTCCCCTCCTTTGGCTGTACAATGCCTCATGGATCGGGACATAGCGCCCGCCAGGTTGGATATGCAGGCTGGGCTCGGGTTATCTGGAGGGGGGGTGGGTGTGTCTCCTCTGGCCACGGCTACCGAAATGTCAGCGATTCTATCTGACTTCCTTAAAGAATTTAAGCAGGTTTTATCTGCTGCCCCCAAACAAGTTATTGGCCCGGTGCCCGCAGGGGGGGGGAGGTGGCTGTATCTAGTGCATCTGCTGACGCTCGGGTGCAGGCATCTTCCCCTTTAGACGTGTGGGCGCCATCTAGTGGCCTTTTAGGAATTAGCGCGGTGCCTAATCCGCCTTCTAGTTTGGCCTCTCCTCTGGCTGATCCTCCTGCCTCTGTCGCCCTGGCCAGGACTCAAAATCTCCCTGAGGTATGCCTCAGGGAGGCTTTGACTTGTGAGATGTCCCCTCTGGGTTTTCACCTATCCGATTCTGTGAAGGAGAAAATCTGGAGTGGTCTGTATGTTGACATGCTTTCTTTGCTGCCTTCAGCTAAGGAGTTTGTCTCCAAGGGTGACAAAAAGGACGAGGAGGAGCGGAGACGCCCAGTGACAAAAATTTTTTATAATTGGCTGCAAGCGTTTTTTATATATGCGGCTGTGCTTTGTGAGAAGCACCCTTCCAAATGTGTTGGTCTCTTCCAGCATTTGGATATCGTGTTAGAAGCCTACAAAAACTTTGGTGGGACGGCTTGGTTCTCTTATGATGTCGCCTTCCGCCAGAAGCTGGCTGTGCAGCAGCATTTGAAGTGGGGTGTCAAGGATATCAGCCTTTGGCTGGATCTGTTGTTACCCCAGAAGCCTTCCTTTGGTAGACAGCCGTCTACAATTACTCAGCAGCCTACTCCTTCCCATTCCTTTCGCAAAGGGGTCTGTTTCAGTTACAACGACTCTCAATGCAAATGGCCTGGGAATTGTAGATATAGACACGAATGTGCATTCTGTGCGGGTTCGCACCCAATTGCCAAGTGTTTTAAAAGAATGCAGAGTTCCCAACCTGCAGGGGGTTTTTCAAAAGGCAACAACCCCGGTGAAACTGTGCGCAATGCTCCCGTGGCTTCTGCGATACCCCGACAAGGTGAAAGCCACGCTGGTAATTGAGGGTTTCACTTGTGGTTTCTTTTTGCCTGTTTTTAAAGGCACGGGTTGCACTCTGGTTAAAAATCTGAAATCTGTTGCTTGCCTTGAGGATGTGGTTGCTGAAAAAATTTGCAAGGAGTTGCAGGCGGGTCGGTTTGCTGGCCCTTTTGAAACACCTCCATTTCCCAGTTTTCGCATATCTCCTCTCGGCATTGTTCAGAAGCGGGAACCTAATTCCTATCGTCTCATCCATCATTTGTCATTCCCCTTTGGGGAGTCTCTAAATGATGAGATCAGCGAAGACGAAGCTTCTGTGCAATATTCTTCCTTTGAGGATGCATTGGTGATTTTGCGAGGTTTGGGAAAGGGGGCATTGCTGGCGAAAACGGATATTAAATCCGCTTTTCGCCTGCTGCCAGTCCACCCTTCTTCCTTTAACTCCTTGGGGTTTTTCTTTTGGAATCAATTTTTCTTTGATAGGTGCCTTCCCATGGGCTGCTCCCTTTCTTGTTTTTATTTCGAATGTTTTTCCACTTTTTTAGAATGGGTTGTGTCCAGCAGGTCGGGCTCTTCTTGTCTCGTCCATTATTTGGATGATTTTTTGTTCATGGGTAGAGCGGGGTCTTCTGACTGTTTGCATTTGCTTGAAACATTTTTTGACATTTGTGAACAGTTCGGGATCCCCTTGGCACATGAAAAGACGGAGTGGCCATCTACTGAGGTACAATTTTTAGGTATTCACATAGATTCAGCTTTGATGGAATTTAGGTTGCCCCGGGAAAAAGTGGAAAAGTTGACATCCTGTTTGTTGACTATGATTCGCAAGAAGAAGGTTACTTTGAAGGAGATGCAGTCTCTTTTGGGGCTGCTGGCTTTTGCTTCTCGGATTATCCCTCTGGGAAAGTTATTTGCCAGGAAGCTCTATGCTGCCATCTCCGGTCTTAAATTACCTACTGCGCACGTCCGCCTGTCCTCTGATGTCAAGGAGGATATGCTGGTTTGGGTGCAGTTTTTGATTTATTTTAATGGCAGAGCAGTGTGGCAAGATGAGTTTGTCACCGATCAGGACTTCTGTCTCGCCACAGATTCAGCGGGCTCGGTGGGTTTTGCCGCCATTTGGCGAACTCATTGGTGTGCTGACTCCTGGCCTGACAGATGGCAGCGATTGGGTTACACTCGCAACAGCGTGCTGTTGGAGCTTTTCCCAATCGTGGTGGCCCTTGAGGTTTGGGGTTCACATTTCCAGAATAGGCGCATTTTGTTTCGCACTGATAACAAAGGGGTGATGTTTGCCATTAACTGCTTGTCTTCCAAATCTCCTCCTGTTGTGAATCTTTTGCGGTACCTTGTATCCCGTTGTTTGAAATTGAACATATGGATAAAGGCCGCTTATGTGCCTGGTAAGGATAACGATTTGGCAGATTCTTTGTCTCGTCTGCAGATGGAGCGATTTTTTCGGCTATTTCCAGACGCGGATCAGGTGGGTTGTCGTTACCCGGCACGGCTATGGGGCATTGTATAGATCTGGTTTCCCTTAATATCGCAGGTTCTTTGGCCCCAGCTACCCTAGCCGGATATCAATCGGCTTGGGATCTTTGGTCGGCCCATCTATGTTCCATGGGTGAATCTCCGGATAAATTTTCAGAACATCTAGTTTTGTCATTTTTGAATTTTTTGTTTGCAAAGGAATATTCCTGGTCCCATGTCAATAAGCTTCTTGCTGGTGTTTCCTTTTTCGCTAAATTGCGGAATCATCCGCCCTGCTCTGCCTTTTTTGCTGTCCGACAGGCTTTGAAAGGCTATCGGAAAGCGAACTGGCGCCCTGATAGCAGGGAGGCGATCACTCCTCATATTTTGGAGCAGCTTTGTTTAGCAACCGAGCGTGTTTGTTTTTCGCTTTATGAATCTGCGCTTTTTAAGGCGGCATTTTCGGTAATGTTTTTTGGTGCCCTGCGGATTTCGGAGCTTGTACACGACGCGAATAGCGGTTTCGGCTTGTTGTTGTCCGATATTGACCTTCGCGAGAAAGACGTCGGCATTTTGTTGCGTTTTTCTAAAACTGATCAGTTGGGCGTGGGAAAATGGATTTATTTGCACCAGTACCGTCATTCTGCATTGTGCCCAGTTTTTTTGTTGCGCAGGTTTTTAGCGATACGGTCATCTTCTGCGGGATCTCTTTTTGTTCATCAGTCGGGTAAAGCATTAACGAAATTCCAATTCAATGCCGTTTTGCGCAAATGTTTGCAATCTGCTGGCCTGGAGCATTCTCAGCTGTCTTCGCATTCCTTCAGGATCGGTGCTGCTACTGAAGCTGCCAGGTTGGGGGTTAAAGCTCAGGCACTGAAAGCGATTGGTAGATGGAAGTCGAATGCATATATGTCGTATATTCGTCCTAACAATTGTTGTTGATTTTTAGGTTCTGTCTGCCTCTCTGTATGGATCGTTGGCAACTCTTTTGTTCATTGGGCCCGTGCGAGAGCCAGGAGACGTGTTTACTCGGAGAACATTGGTTTGGATCCACGCTTCTATCATGTCCAATGGTTCAGTAAGAGGGGCATGTGTTGGGCTGAACTGTTACCTGAGCTTAGCAAGCTTTTGCAGGTCCTTTCCCCCCCCGATGTAATGGTCATTCATCTGGGGGGAAATGACATTGGGAAGTTTAGGTCACTAGATCTAGTTTTTAGGATTAGGGATGATTTAGTTTATTTACATTCTGCATACCCTGGTATGCGGATTGTATTTTCTGAGGTTGTTCCCCGGCTTGTATGGTTCAAACACCCGCACCTTAAACCGTTGGAGAAGGTACGGAGGAGGATCAACAAAGCCTTAGCTAGGTGGTTAGGCTCTGCAGGCATTCTGTCTTTCCGGCATTTTGAGCTGGAAGGTGGTATTGCCGGGCTTTACAGGTCTGATGACGTTCACCTTTCCGATATCGGACTTGATATCCTCAATACCAATCTGGGTACGTGTGTTGAGAAGGCCGCGCTGTGGGGGTTGTGACAGGAGGGCTTTAGCCTCCTGTCTGGTGGATAATTTGCTTTTTGATATTATAATTTGTTGGTAACCTGGATCTCAGTGATCGGGTTAAAGTTATTGAGTTTATGTTAACAAATTTTAATACAAGTATTAAAACGGCCGCGGCCTTTATTTTTCCAAATGGTGTTGTCAGTCTCTTTTATTTTTAGTTTAAGTTATTAAAGTATAGAATAAAAGTCCTGCCTGCTATCCCATGTAAAGAAAAAGGGGTTCAAATGAGCCCCTTTTTCTAGATGGGATGGCGGCAGGTTTTTTGTAAAAAATAAGCATCCTTTAGTCAGTACAATAGGTTACTAGGCAGATTTAGGTGGGCTAGCCAGTGTATGGTCAGAATAAGCCCCAATCACTGTGGGGCTTATTCTGTAGCTAGGAAGAATAACATTCAAACTGTTTTTTTCTTGTTTTTCTCCCGCCTTTGAGCCTGCCCAGGATCTATTTAAAGGGGGGCTCAGCTCCTGAAGCACCACTTACCTCAGGAAGAACGTCGTGTCAAGTTGAAAAGTTTTGTTCCCCTCCCTCCCCTCCCCTTGGCTGTCGCGGCCAGTTTATACTTGTTGGGTCATCTTTGCGTGGTGCAAAGAGGGACTTTTTTCTTGTGGTTTATCCCCTTTTATTGGGATGTGTATGTTTGGATAATTTGCTTTTTGATATTATAATTTGTTGGTAACCTGGATCTCAGTGATCGGGTTAAAGTTATTGAGTTTATGTTAACAAATTTTAATACAAGTATTAAAACGGCCGCGGCCTTTATTTTTCCAAATGGTGTTGTCAGTCTCTTTTATTTTTAGTTTAAGTTATTAAAGTATAGAATAAAAGTCCTGCCTGCTATCCCATACAATTTTGCAAAAGCATTTGACATAGTTCCCCACACATGGCTAATGTGTTTTTCATTGCAAAGTTTGCTAGAAAGGGTATATAGCAATGTGAAGAGGGTTATCCAGAGTTTCTAGTGTTAACATGTAGTTACACCCCTTTAGCACCTGATATATTATATTAATGTACTGTACAAGCTATTGGGATTTGAGCACAGGAATATCTTGTTTCTGTTGCAAGGCAGGTCAGTGACCAGACCTGAACCTGGTGGTAGCTCTCTTCCATTTAGTGACTGTTTGCCCCATGTTGACATTGTGTCCACCATAGCATTTGCATTGGCAAAGCAGAGTATGACTGGCCATGAGAGGGATTAGTTTGATGCAGTTGGCCAGCTTAACCCCTTTATGTGAACCATACACAAATATGTGCCCCACTGGACTGGGCTTTTTTCTGTGGGGACACATATTTGCGTATCTCCCTTTGTGCGGGGAGTGTACCACATGGTGTGCCCCCAGCACAGAGACCATGGTCTCAACGAGAGCCCAGGGCCCCATTCTAACATCCTAATGTCTAACAACCCCTCATTTGCAATCACAGTGATCAGTCACTATGAAGCCCGCCCCTGTGTCTTCTGTCTCTGTGAATGGACGAGACAGGTGGATTGTATTTTTCTCTGCCCTTGCAGAGATAGAAAAAAAAATATGTAGAAAATAATAAAAATAATTTAAAAAAATAAAAAATACCTAGATCAAGATTTGATCTAGGTCAGTCCCAGAGTTACTATTTGGGCCAAGGTCAGGGTCAGTATGTTTTGGACAGTTTTTTTTTTTTAATTAGTATCTGTGTCAGTTAGAGGTTGTTTTAATAAAGCTAGAGAGTGGAAAATCAGTCACATTTCTGCATAGGAACCAACCACAAGCTCATGTTAGAAGCTGATTGGTTTCTTTGCATAAGTGTGACTCATTTTACACTTTCTAGCTTTAGTAAATACAATCCTTAATGTCAGTGTGTTTTGGGTAGGATAAACAAAAAGCAAAATGCACACTTTTGTTTCTGGGTTGTACTACGGGTACAAACAACTACCAACATACACATATGTGGTATCACTGCGATCTTTAGGAGCAGGATAATTTATATTGGATTGTTCTTTGGGAGTAGGTTATGGTAGTAACAAGAAATATACAGTAACATTTAAAAGCAAGGTATTTTTTACTGTTTTGTGCCAGTTTTCCTTAGATAATAATAAAAAAAAATAAAAAGTTGTTGTGGTGATTCATACTGTTTTAATAACACATGTCAAAGTTGTAAAATTTGGCTTTGGCCTTAAGATTTGTTTTACCCTTTGGAACAAAGGGGTTAAATGTGTGCAGCACTACTCCCATGGGATCTGCTGTGTGTGGGTTCCTCTGGGTTGCCAATAGCAACAACAGAACAGTCTGGCATTTTTCCAAGTGTTTTCCTCAGATAAGAAGCAGTCCAGTATCTTTGGTTTTTCCCGCTGTTATTATAAGTCGGTCCTTTGAAGCTAAATACTGGGGTTATGGTAGCAGATAGCTGCCATAACCCCGGTATTTTTTTAAATGGAGGGCGGTCCTCTTTAAGATAAGTGTGGTCCCAGCAGCAGATTTGCCGCAGGATCACCCTTACGGTGTGGCAGAAGAAATGCCCCCCTCCTGCTGCGTCCCGGTCATTTTCCCCGCTTACCAGACCCACCGGCAGTGGGGAAAACAATCCGGTCCCCGCTCCTCACAGACAGAAAGTCAAGTGAGGGCAAGATGACCCCCACTTGACTCTATGGTCTTTGAGGACCAGAGCGACAGCAAATGTTGTTGCCTAGCAACCAGTTTCAAGGGCCAATTTTTTTTCAGCAGGTTTTTTTTCTTTTTTAGTGTAGTTGAGAGGTCTGAGGTCTTTTTGACCCCAGATCTTACAATAAAGAGGTCATGTCATGCCTATTTCTATTACAAGGGAGTGAATTTCCATTCCTAGAAGTAGATTTCCTTTCACTTCCTGTTGTGGGATAATAAAATGGGATGGATCTCTAAAGGAATTTCAAACTTACAAAACATATTTTATGGAATTAAAAAGGAAAAGTACAGTTTATTAGAAAAAATATCCTATCATTTCTGGTGTCTAGAGTTTGTCTTTAAGCTAGCTGATTGTGAGAGCATGTTTGTTGTGTGAAATCCATGAAATTTATATTGTGTTTTCTGACTTAACTCTCCTGCTCCTGCTCCTTGACGGCTTAATCAATGACACAATGCAATACACGCTCCAGAAAGAAGGCTTAAGGTACGATATCACTGATGGCGCCTTGGCCGTGACTGACCAGTTTGGTGATCTCATCGCATGGCCGCAGAAGTCTGCATGCGTCCCGCATGAGCAGCCACTGGCGAGGTGAAAAAAACCCAAGTTCCCCAGAACCTGTCCTGCCACAGAATTTGTACAGGTAGTCGTTAACTGCACGTTTCTGCTGGAGCAGCCTATCAAGCATATGCAACGTTGAGTTTTATCGCATCGGGCAGTCACAAATAAGATGCCTGATGGGCAGGTTGTGTCGCCGCTGAATGTCAGCAAGGCGAGCCATGGCTGTGTAAGATCTTCTGAAATGGCCCGAGATTTTCCTGGCCTGCCGCAAGACGTCCTGGACCCCAGGGTATTTGGCAACAAATCGCTGCACGACCAAGTTCAGGACGTGTGCCATGCATGGCACGTGTGTTATTTTGCCCTGTTTCAGCGCGTTTAGCAGATTGGCACCGTTGTCGCACACCACTTTACCAACTGTCAAATTCAGCAGTGTCAGCCACTGATCTGCCTGTGAACGCAAAGCTGAAAGGAGTGCAGGACCAGTGTGGCTCTTGGCTTCCAGGCACAACAGACGCAGCACAGCATGGCAACATCTCACCTGGCATGTGGAATAGGTTCTGGGGATCTTGGGTGGCGCAGCGGAAGAGATGGTAGCAGCAGAGAAGAAGAGGCAGGCCTGCATGCAATCCGTGGCGGTACAACCAAATCTACATGGGTGCCACGGGTTACATGCTTGACGGCCGTCAGAAGGTTCATCCAGTGGGCAGTAAAAGTGATATATCTTCCCTGCCCGTGTTTGCTAGACCATGTGTCTGTGATATCTTGGCACCAACACTGTGTGCCAGAGATATATTCACTTGCCGCTGAACATGGCCATACAGCTCTAGAATGCCCTTCTGCGAGAAATATTTCCTGCCTGGGACCTTCCATTGTGGTGTTCCAATGGCCACAAATTTACGAAAGGCCTCCGAGTCCACCAGTTGATATGGCAGTAGTTTGCGGGCTATCAGTTCTGACAAGCCAACAGTCAAACGTTGGGCAAGAGGGTTATCCGGCGTCATTTTTTTCCGCTCCAACATTTGGGCCACAGAAGCCTTCCTTTTTCCAGAACAACGTGACGATGGCATCATGGAAGGTGGAGTGGAGGACAATTATGAAGAGAGAGGTGAAGGAGATGGAGAAGAGGCTGGATGTTAAGATCCTGGAGTGTGGCTTTGTGGATTCTGACTGTGTTGCTCCCACTGGGCTCGGTGATGGGAGTTCAGGTGCCTTCTTAAGGCGGTCGTCCCTAGGTGAGTGTTGGGCTTACCGCGACTTATGCATTGACTGCAAAGGCTGCAGATGGCAACACTGTTGTCAGCAATGGACTGATACATTTGCAGTCTGCTTTGTACCTCTTGTGTAATGCAAGTTCCGCCTGCCTCTCCTCCCTATCTGCTGGTCCGCCTCTCCCTCTGAACTCCCCTCCTCTTCCTCTCTTGTGGCCATCCACATGACGTCCATAGACAAGTCATCACCCATGTCACCTTCCCCACCACTAACATTCGGGATCTCGAAATAGGCAGCAACAATGGGGACCAACCTCCTTTGGCTGATCTTGGTACTTTTAATCAGACTGCTGAGTGGCGGCTGTTGCTACCTCCTCTTCCTGATCCAATGCCAAGAATGGCTGCGCATCGCAAATGTCTTGTGATGGATCGGAAAATAATTCCAGTGACTCAAGCGGAGGGTATGTGGTGGTGGTGTCTTTGGGGTTGCACACAGCATAGAGTGAAGAGGCTGCGGATAGAGAGGATGAGGAGGGTGCAGAAGAGAAAGGCTGAGTGAGCCACTCAACCAAGTCTGGTGCGTCCTTTGACGTAATCGAACACACCTTCTGAAACTTCACACTTTGGCTCCGGCCTACTGCTCCTGCCCTACCCCTACCACCCCTGCATAGGTGCCTGCCTCTTCCTCTTCCTGTCATTTTTTAAATTACCCTGTGACAAAAGTCTCTAGAGAATCGCAGTATATCTGGAAAAAGGTATATAACACCCCACTTCAATCTGTGGTATGGGGGGGCACAGGTTTATCACGCCAGTTCTACAAATAATTGGCCAGTAACTGTTGTTACTGTGTGTAGCACAGTTAACACTGAAAAAGAGGCAAAATTGTTGCAGGGCTAAAATACACTCTTAGAAAAGTATACTGTTAAATAACACCCCACTTCAATATGTGGTATTGGGGGGCCACTAGTTTATCACACCATTTGTTCAAAAAATTGGCCAGGGAGTTTGGCACTGTGTGTATCAGAGTTAACACAGCAAAAGAGGCAATATTGTTGCAGGACACAAATACACTTAGAAAAGTATACTCAGATAACACCCCACTTCAATATGTGGTATTTGGGGGACACTGGTTTATCACACCAGTAGTTCAAAAAATTGGCCAGTGAGTTTGGCACTGTGTGTATCAGAGTTAACACAGCAAAAGAGCCAATATTGTTGCAGGACACAAATACACTTATAAAAGTATACTCAGATAACACCCGCTTCAATCTGTGGTATTTGGGGGGGACACAATTTTATCACACCAGTTCTGCAAATAATTGGCCAGTAACTGTCGTCACTGTGTGTAGCAAGGATAACGCAGCAAAAGAGGCCAAATTTTTGCAGGACTTCAATACACTCTTAGAAAAGTATACTGTTAAATAACACCCCACTTCAATATGTGGTATTGGGGGGCCACTGGTCTATCACACCAGTTATAATACATTAAAAGTGCTTTTGTCACTGTTTGTAGTATTGCTGCAGCAACGCTCAACATACCAGGCACAATGCTTCACAGTGCACAATACAAATCCACTATAATATGCTTTCTATATTTCAAAGTATATTATACGTGGTTTACACCCCTATATAGTGCACTGCACACCTATACCAAATTTAAAACAAAGTATGCAGCGCTTGATGCAGTGATCATAAAAATCATTCAATATTAATACTGATGATATTCCATAATTATAGAGAGTCCATAGAAGAAAGGAGTCCAATAGGAGGTCCAAGATGCCGGTGAGAAGATCAGAATGGATAGCCTCCACCATACACCAGTAACAGTGGCCTCTTACCAGAAATGTGTGATCCCCATTACAGGGATCTCAGTACACATTGACAGGAAGTCGTCTCCTTTCACACTAGGTCAGACCAAATATCACCTCCACAGGAAATGCCTCTAAGTGTATAAAGCCAATCCTCTCATGGACATATTAATATCACCATCAGCACATGTAAGAAGAAAAACTCCTCATGGTGCAGTATAGCTTGACACAGGTAATATTTAATGGAAAAAGCCAATAAAACACTCACATTTATAGTAGATAAGCCAGGCATCAAGGTAAATATCCTGAGGGGATCTTGCAAGTAGAATGTGTGATAGCTATAGCCAGATGTAATCCTAGTATTTGGTCTGACCTAGTGTGAAAGGAGACGACTTCCTGTCAATGTGTACTGAGATCCCTGTAATGGGGATCACACATTTCTGGTAAGAGGCCACTGTTACTGGTGTTTGGTGGAGGCTATCCATTCTGATCTTCTCACCCGCATCTTGGACCTCCTATTGGACTCCTTTCTTCTATGGACTCTCTATAATTATGGAATATCATCAGTATTAATATTGATTGATTCTTATGATCACTGTATCAAGCGCTGCATACTTTGTTTTAATTCTGTCTGAGGTTGGGGTGCAACAACTTTTTTATGCTGGCAGCTGTTATCGTGGTCTGATTTTGTTTGTCTGATTAGGCGCAGTATATTCTGTTTTTTACCTATACCAAATAGCAGCCCTTAAAATTACTTTTGTGGACCTTAACAGAGCGATTTGTGTAATTGCCGATCTGTCCCTGGTGCACACACAGCATACCTGTCCCTACACTGACAAAAAATTGTACACCTATACCAAATAAATAGCAGCCCTTAAAATGAATTTTGTGGACCTTAACAGAGCGATTTGTGCAACTGCCGATCTATCCCTGGTGCACACAGAATACCTGTCCCTAAACTGAAAAGAGACTGCAGACCTATACCAAATACCAGCCCTTAAAAGGACTTTTGTGGATCTTAACAGAGCGATTTGTGTCACTGCTGATCTGTCCCTGATGAACGCAGCATACCTGTCCCTAAACTGAAAAGAGACTGTAGTAGACCTGTACCAAATTCAAGCCCTGAAAAGGACTTTTGTGGATCTTAACAGAGCTATTTGTGTCACTGGCAATCTCTCCTTGATGCACACAGCCAACCTCTCCCTACGCTGACAAAAAGCAGAATGTGAAATGGCCGCCAGCTCTGGTCTATTTATAAGTTAGGGGGCATGTCCATGTGCTGAAATGTTTCAATTGGCTGTCCCGTTCCACCTGACGGCTGTGTCATGGGTCAAAGTTCTCCCCAATGTAAACTAATATGGCCGCCGCGAACAACGCCATGTGTGATGTGTCTGTTTGATATGTCTGTCTAAAACCTGCTTGTCCATTTTTACTGATTCCCATGTATGTCTTTAATTAATGGAAAGCTATTTATGCTCTATGCTTTACTCTGTTCTTATTATTATACTTATTGTAAACTCTCAATAAAAACTATTGAAACAAAAAGTACTTCAAAATGGTATTTGCTTTTAATGTTTGATTTTGGAATAAATGTAATTTCCCAAAATATTTGAAATGTGTTTGTTGAGAAACATTTTTCATCCATCAGTGAATTTTTTTGTCACTGTGGTCATAAATAAATTTCGATTTGACCCCACCAATAATTAGAAAATTAAACCCATCTCCTAAAACAAAAAAAATCTAATTAATTTCTACTAGTGTACAGCCGGTGTTGTCATTTGTGTCTAGCTGATCCTTTTATATTACTGCAAATCGTCCACAGATTGCCTGTCAGAATTAAACTAATGGGTATTTACTAAATGTGTTCACTGAGTAAAGTAAATGCTAACTTTACAAAGTGAAAGTTTACCAAGCTTAGCATTTTTGCCTTTCATTAAATCAAACCCAATGTAATGATGTGGCCTAAATAGGGTGCTTGGGAGCAGAAGTTTATAATTATCCAAAGCAAAAGGGTACTTTTTAAGACTTTCCTACAACTTTTTTGATCGTTATACTTCTTACAGGTTAGGGTGTCACAAAGTTTATGAGGCAGTGGGTCACCTCAACAGCCAAGACAGCAACATTTTAAGCAGAAGTTTAGAATTGGAAGCCTCTTTATTTCCCTCAAAATAGGTTAAATTTAATGTTGTAGTAAAAAGTGTAACAACCTAATAGATTGCTTGTTTTGAGTATATCTCAGTGGTACTAGAGCATAATAAGCGTACATTTTATTATAAACCTGTTTCTTCATTAAGTATTAGTCATGTGTGAGTCCTTTTGAAAAACACAATAATCACAACTAATGTAAGTATGAGTAATCTAAATGAATTACCTGCTCCTATACATTAATAGATGTTTTAGGTTGTAGCAATTCGACAGAGCACAAAGTTTCGTATGGCTTTATTTTATTTAAAACAAAAAAACAAAAAAACAAAAATAGCTTTTAGATTTCATATGATACACTGCATTTCCAAATCATAAACATTTGTTGAAGGCATTGGCGTGTGATTGTGTGCAATAAATCATAATAGAAAGAGATTTTATACCTAGCTGCATAAATTATTTGGCTGCAACCATTTATTTTTGTAATTTTAAAAGCTGGGGAAGTGAGATGAGGCCTTGACTAGCAATTTGTCAGCGCCAGCTTTTTTCAGAGAGGATGTAGCTCTACTCTCTATTTGATTTGACAAAGTACTCTTAGGAGTTTGAAACACTGCGTAAAAACATAATAAAAAATAAGTAGGGTTTTTGTACCTTCTACTCTGTTCATCTTTATCTTTTCACTGTATTAAAGGTGTGTGTATAGCTTACCAGTCAACATTTGTGCTTCCCTTTGATCTGTTAATGGGTAACTATGGACAAATCAAAAGTGACATACTGCATATGATGCAGTCCATCACAAGCAGTGAAAAAAAAGCAGTATTTGTTTTTCTAAAACTGCTACTGATATTGGCAGTAGGTTCATTATTTTCCCATTTTCTGTAATAAAGTGACAACGTTAGTCATCCTGAAGTGAAATGAAACAGCAACATTATCACATTTTTACAGGGTATACTTTTTGGGGGGATTTACTAAAACTAGGGCACTCAGAATATGGTGCTGCTGTGCATAGTAGCCAATAAGCTTCTAACTTCAGCTTGTTCAATTAGGCTTTTACATTAAAACCTTGAAGCTGATTGGTTTCTATGCAGAACTGCAACAGATTTTACAGTCTCCAGTTTTAGAAAATCCCTCTCATTAGGACTACACATGGAGCAATTTTATATACAGCCCTATTATTAAACAATTTAGTGTGAGGAAGAAAAATATGGTCAGAAAATCGATCAGGCAACGATGCACTATCTTTAATCGCTCAAGACAACAGAAATAAGCAGTGCCCTCACATATTTCTTACAATATGCCCAAATCAAACATGTTCCCCAGAATGAGACTGGAGGCTGAAAGATTTTCACCCTCCCTCAGGGACCTTTTAGAGAAACCCTCAGAAAATAAAATAAAAATCATGGTTCTATTCAACCCTTGACAAGATCCAGTGTTCTTAACCCCACTACCATGAAACCTCTTATCCAAGTGGGTAACTTTTCTAAATATAGAACTCAAGTCATAATAAGTGAAAAATGTAGGGAAATCCAATACATACTTATACGTAGGGCCTATATGGCTTGACCACTGCCCTAAATGCAAACTAGACCATCCCAACTTTAATCATCTGATGTGGCAAGGCCCAGCCATAGAAACATACTGGAAACAAATATGTCGTCTAGATATATCCCTTCAGTATCTATGCAGTGAGGAAATGGATATCATGCCTCTTTATGGGAAATATTGCAAAAGATTTACTAAAACTGGTGCACACAAAATCTGGTGAAGCTGTGTATAGTGACCAATCAGCTTCTAACTTCAGCTTTTTCAATTAAACTTTGACAAATAATATGTAGAATCTGATTGATTTCTATGCACCAGGAACATGCAGTCAGGGGAGGCAGGGGAGGCAGGGGAGGGAGAGCCTCTTCAAAGAAGGGGGAATGTGTCTAATATGGCACTTTTCCACTGTATGGAACCGAACGGTTCGGCTCGCTTTTGCGCTTTTCCACTGCATGGTACCGCATGGTGCGGTGTTGAAACTGTTCGGTACGGCGACGCTTTTTCACTACATGGAACCGAATGGTACGGCTCACTTTTGCGCTTTTCCACTGCATGGTACCGCATGGTGCGGTGTTGGAACGGTACGGTACGGCGGCGCTTTTTCACTACATGGAACCGAATGGTATGGCTCGCTTAAAGAGTACCACCTCCAGTTGTGGTTCCAAGAGGGCCGTACCGGTACCATATCCCACAATCCTTTGCATGCAGCCTTGACTGTTTGTCACTACTAGCCACTGATTGGTCAGAGAATCCTTGTTATCCCACCCACTTTACTTCAGTGGAAAAGCAAACCATACCAAACCGTACCGAACCGTTCCAACACCGTACCGTGCGGTACCATGCAGTGGAAAACCAAACAGAGCCAAGCAGGGCCGAGTGGAGCCGAGCCGGTACTTGCAGTGGAAAAGTGCCAAAAGACACATGCTTCCTTCCAGCCCAGCCCTCCTGACTACAAGGCGAAAACATGGGTTTATGGGTATGAGGTTTACCCATAATCCCATGTTTTTTCTCACACAGTTAAGAGGGAGAATCTACTGCTGCTGAAAAGGTACTTTTTTAATCAAGCAAAAATAATATATTATTATGCTATATGTTATAACATAATACTTTATGTTTTATCTATTTACTGTGAAATTACTGGTTTGAAGTTATACAGTAACTTCAAACTTCAGTAATTTGTCCGTTAAGCCACCTGCTTGAGTAACGTTTTTTTTTTTTTTTAATATAGTAAATTACCTTAAAAACAATATATAATAATTATTTGCATATTACTTGCTTATGGTAATTAACTACTTGCCACCCAGGCCAAATATGACACTTCTCTCCTACATGTAAAAAACATATTTTTTTGCTAGAAAATTACTCATAACCCCCAAACATTATATATATATATATATATATATATATATATATATATATATATATATATATATATATATATATATATAATTTTTTTTTTTTTTTTAGCAGACACCCTAGGGAATAAAATGGTGGTTGTTGCAACTTTTTATGTCACATGGTATTTGTGCAGAAATTTTTCAAGCGCATTTGTTTTGAAAAAGAAACGATTTCATGAATAAAAAATAAAAAACACTAAAGTTAGCCCAATTAATTTGTATAAAGTGAAAGATGATGTTACGCTGAGTAAATCGATACATAACAAGTCACACTTTAAAATTGCGCACACTTATGGAATGGCGCCAAACTTCAGTACTTAGAAATCTCCATAGACAAAAGCTTTTTTTTTATAGGTTACATGTTTAGAGTTACAGAGCAGGTCTAGTGCTAGAATTATTACTCTCGCACATTCTAGGCGATACCTTTTGAAAGACGTTTACATATGCTAAAACAAGTCCTTATGCTGGTTAAATTGGTAAATTATGAGAACAAATGAAGGTGCAATATATAATGCAGGCATGTCCAAAGTCCGGCCCACGGGCCAAATGCGGCCCCCGGGCTGCTTTAATACGGCCCCACAGGTAATTTGGAAAAATACATTGGCATCATTCATGACTTTTTTTGCTGCCATCATTAATCATCATCGGTGGGTTCATATAGTGCTTATATGTGGTTAACCCTTGTGTGACTGATTAGGGAGGACGCATGCTCCGGATTGAGATGAATACATTGTAAAATCTCAGTTAACGTCAGTTGGTCTAAATCAGTTATCAATATATTTGAACAGAACATGTATACTTGGTGTTATGTTCCTGTTCATATTTTTTTTTAACTTAAAAGTTGACAGACAACCTTTATTACCAATAATATGTAATGTACTTTACAATGTTCCTGACATATATTTCAGCTTCCTGGATTTTTTTTTTCATCTGGCCTTCAGATATGAAAGGCGGAGCGATTTAACATCCGTTTAGATTTGTCATCCATGCGATGAAAGGAAAAGTATGCCGTTTGCAATAAACTTTGCATAAAATAGTTAGTTTGTATTTCATTTGAATGGTCCAAAGAATGTCAGGTAAAATGGTCGGCCCTCACGCATGTTCACTTCATCAAATCTGGCCCTCTTTGAAAAAAGTTTGGACACCCCTGATATAATGCATATACTCAGAGAATGATTCAGGTTCTATTCTTTTATTACATAGATTATATATGGCACTTTCATTAGTTTTCACAGTTTACTAATTTTACCAAAATAAGGACTTGTTTTAATAAAATCAGGACTGTAGCTATATAGAGCACAGTGTAATTTTTATTTTTTATTTCTGCATTCTGTAACAGCCCTGTACTTGACCAGTGAAATTTCAGCATTTACAGGGCTGGTACAGAATGCAGAAAAAAAAAATTGCTGTCCAATAAATTTCTTTCACCAGACGCTTTTTTAGTCTGGGGGAATCTGATTGACTGCCTGCATCCTGACGCGCAGGTTTTTAAGTGTAAGCCAATTGGCTGAAGATTACATTTTTCATCTCACAGCGCTCGGCTATGCTGTGGGGGTTTATTCACTAAATGGTGATGTGGAGTTTATTCACTAAATAATGTGGGGTTTTATCTGGCTCTGATACTAACCAGTGCCTCACCAGCCTCTAACTTCACCGCACGTTACTGCTATGCACAGCTGCAGCAGGTTCTGTGTACACCAGTTTTAGTAAATCTCCTGCATTATGTCTACTAGCAGCCAAATATTTAATTTTTAACAGATTGGATCTCACTAAATCCCCCCCAGACTAGCAGATCTTCAAACCCTTTTTTGCAAACTAATGGTAATAGATAAATCAAATACTAGGAGAAAAATGTTCAAGTCTTGGACTGCATATCCAAACTCTGAATTAACCAAAGTTAAATTATTAGAATTCATAGAAATGATGTCTTATTTCTAATTCATGACTTGGTACAACACAGAGAGGCTCTGTTTATACCACAGCGGAAATGCATCACAACTTTTATATAGAAAGAGAAAATGGCAGCAGGAAATATATACAATATAATGTATGTATACAATGATATTTACTCACTGTTTGATAACCATATTTTTCTTATCCTTGAATAACCAAACCAATTTTCAGATTTCAGTGCTGTCACACTCTGAATGACAATTAAACTCACATTAACATTTTATCAATTTTTGAGACAGATAGACCATTATTTTGGTGGTATTTATTAAACTTTGTTTTAACTACTTCAATACAGGGCACTTTTACCCCCTTCCTGCCCAGACCAATTTTAAGCTTTTAATGCTCTCACAGTTTAAATGACAAATACTCTGTACCTCAACAAGATTTTTATAATTTTTTAATCATACCAGTAAAGCTTTCTTTTGGTGGTATTTTTTTTTTTTGTGATATAAGCAAAAAAAGAGCAAACATTTTGAAAAGTAATTTTTTTTCATAAATGTAGGCCAACATGTATATTCCTAAATATCTTTGGTAAAAATAATCCAAATTAGTGTATAGTATTTAGTCTGTATGAAAGTTATAGAGTCTGCAAGCTATGCTACATATTATTGAAAATTGATCAAACCTGATGTACTGACTACTTATTTATTTTCTTGAGGCCCTGAAATGTCAGGACAGTACAAATACCCCCAAACGACCACTTTGTGTAAAATAGGCAGTCCTAAGTAATTAGTAAAAAAGTATATTGAATTTTTTGAAGTTGTAATTTTTTCCCACAATTCTTGGGAAAATAAATAAATTATTTTTTTTTTAAACAAAAAACTGTCATATTAACAAGTTTTTTTTTGTTTTTGTTTTTTATTTAACAAGTTTTTTCACACACATGGCATACTTGCCATTATACCCCAAAACACATTTTGCTACTCATCCTGAGTATGGCAATACCACATGTGTGAGACTTTTTCCCAGCCTGGCCACATACAGAGACCCAACATCCAAGTAGCACCTTCAGATGTTCTAGGGACATAAATTACACATTTAATTTCCTGACTACCTATCACATTTTTGAAGGCCCTAGAACACCAGGACATTGGAATTACCCACATAATGACCCCATTTTGGAAAGCAAACACCTAATGTATATTCTATGAGGCATAATAAGTCTTTTGAGCATGTCATTTTTTCCACACCTTTTTGGAAAGGATATGAAAACATAGTTTTTTTTTCATAAAGTTGTCAATTTATAAGATATTTCTGACACATAGCATGTACATACCAAGAGTTACACCCCAAAATACATTCTGCTACTCGTCCTGGGTATGGCGATACCACATGTGTGAGACATTTTTTTACAGTCTGACCGCATAAAGGGGCCCAACATCCAAGTAGCCCCTTCAGGCATTCTATGGACATAAATTACACATTTCATTTTCAGATTACCTATCACATTTTGGAAGGCCTTGAAACACCAGCACAATGAAATTTCCCACAAAATTACCTAATTTTGAAAAGCAAACACCCCCAATGTACATATGAAGAATTACATACATTCTGCTACTCCTCCTGAGTATGGGGATACCACATGTGGGGGACTTTTTCACAGCCAACCTAAACAAAGGGTAAACAAAGATTACCTGTGGTTATAGTAGAGTAGTTGTCCGCAGAGGAGATCATTGGTCCAGGAAGCAGTCAGAGATGTGGTCAGCAACAACCAAAGGAATAATCCAGGCAACAGAAAAGAACATGGTCCATAAAAAGTCCTGTCATTACAGGAAGCATGCAGAGATATGGCCAGCACAGCCAAAGTATTGGTCCAGGCAGCAGGCAGGAACAGGCTCCATAAACCGTCCTGGATCATTACAGGCAACAGGCAGTGATATGGTCAGCGCAACTTAAGTATTGGTCCAGGCAGCAGGTAGGAACATCAAGCTTAGGGCCTCGGTCAGGAAAAAAGGGGGATAGGAGTAGAGTCTTCTTTCCACCAAAATCTCTTTGAAGCCTCTGGTCTCCAGACCCTGATCTGGGAATTAAAAAACTCATAGAAAACCAAAAACTGTTTTTCTCTACTCAGAAAACTATTCTGAAGCCCCTCACATATGTGGAAACCCCGGTGTTATCCACTACTACAATATCAGGGCAAAAGATCAGTCCAAGCAGCAGAACTGTTCGGAAACAGTTGCGACTGGAAACAGCCAATCATGTGATAGAGAAACAGTCAATCATGTGGTAAAGAGCCAATTTCATTGGCTCTTTACCCTGATCAGGGATGCACTGTGTCAGCTCATCACTGGTCGCTACACCACGTGCCCCAGAACATCTAAAGGATGTTATATGATGTCTAGTCAGAACCATAAAGCCACCGCCCAGCCATCATTCTGTTATTGGCAAGGCGGGAAGGTGTTACATTTTGTACTATATAAAGAAAAATTAACAAAAATTAAAAAAATAAAAATGGATTTTTGTAAAATCTTACCGTAAAATCCTTTTCTCTTAGCTCATTGACAGACGTAGTCCTCGGTGATACACCACCTTCGGGTTATGTTGCCTCCACAGGAGCAGGACTAGACAGGAAATTAAAAAGCTCTGGCCACACCCTAGGGGCAGTCCCAGAGGGTATATCCTCTCTCTCTCTGCCTCAGCAAATCAGTTATGTGAAAAAGCAGTCTTTAGAGATTTTAACCCAACCCAACTCAAAAACAGAGGGGCGGGGACTACGTCTGTCAATGAGCTAAGAGAAAAGGATTTTACGGTAAGATTTTACAAAAATCCATTTTTCTCTAGCGCTCATTGACAGACGTAGTCCTCGGTGATACACCACCTTCGGGACGTCCCAGAGCAGTATCACAAATGAGGGGTGGGAAAATGGAAATCAAATCCCAATCTAGAAGGCCCAACCGGTGCCAACTAGAAGTTTACAATGCTCATCCTTAATGATGAGACTCAACAAAAAAGAGAAACATTTTTTTTTTTTTTTTTTTTCAAACAGAAAAAAACCCTCGAGGTAGACCACCGGTCTCCTCAAATTGCGGCCTGCAAAACCTTGCGGCCAAATGAGGCATCCGCCGATGCCGTCACATCAATTTTATAGAATTTTGTAAAGGTATGTACCGACGACCAGGTGGCCGCCTTACATACCTGGACCACTGACGCCTGATGGCGAAAGGCCCAGGAAGTACTGAGCGCTCGAGTGGAGTGCGCCCTAACAGGGAACGGAGGACTCTGACCCTTAATAGAATAAGCCTGTACCACCGTTTGTCTAATCCATTTGGCAATGGTCGCGGCAGATGCAGGCAAACCCTTTCTGGGGCCATCCGTGATCACAAAAAGTGAATCCGTCTTACGGAATGATTCCGTAGCTTTCAGGTATACCCTGATTGCCCGAACCACATCTAAGGAATGCAACGCATGTTCCCGATGATGCTTGGGCTGAGGACACAAGGAAGGTAGTACAATATCTTCATTCAGATGAAAATCTGAAACCACCTTAGGAAGAAAAGATGGCTTAGGATGAAGTACTACCTTATCCCTATAAATCACTAGGTATGGGGACTGGCATGATAATGCAGCCAGTTCTGACACCCTGCGAGCAGAAGTAATAGCCACCAAGAAGGCCACCTTCTGGGATAAAGTAAGCAAGGGAATCTCCCTGATGTTTTCAAAGGGAGGTTTCTGTAGAACCGACAAAACCAAATTAAGATCCCAGGGCGGTAAGGGCGCGGACTGGAGGAGCCAGGTGCCGCACCCCCTGGATGAAATTCCGCACCAAGGACTTGGTAGCTAAAGGTTTCTGAAAGAAGATTGCTAATGCTGAAACTTGACCCTTGATGGTGCTCAAGGCTAGCTTCTGCTCAACCCCTTGTTGCAAAAAGGCCAATATTCGAGTCACCGAATAGGTACGTGGAGGAAATCCTAAAGATTCGCACCACGCAATATAAGTCTTCCATGTGTGATAATAGACCTTGCTGGAAGTCGCTTTCCTTGCTTTAATAAGGGTAGGAATGACTGAAGTAGACAAACCTCTGTCCTTCAGTACTTGGGTCTCAATGGCCAGGCCATTAAACCCAGCGACTGTAAAGCATGATGGTAAATTGGTCCTTGAGACCACAGACACTCCCTAAGACGAAGTTCCCACGGAACGTCTGCGACTAGCATGTCCAAGTCGGCCAGGCCGGCTTGAGGAGGCCAGCCTAGAATTTCTAGGACCACTGGCGCTGATAGAATCTGAACCAGGCGTCCCTAGAGGTATCTGGCCCCGACCATCCGAGAAAGTCTGGTCGTTTTCTGTTCCCACACATTTATCAGATACCTGATTGTTATCAGGAAGGGTGATCTTTTCTGGTTGAACCTCAGGGACCGAAGTCACCCGACTAGAGGCTACTTGGCCTATCTGGTCAACCAGATCCGATTCCTGTGAGGTATAGGGACTAATCTTAGGAAAAGGTAAAGGAAAAGATCTATTCAGGGAACGGTAACTACCGCTTCCTGTAGTACTTAAATGTTGGAAGGGAAGAATCGCACTGGTAGTAGTGGTTGAAGCTCGATCTAATGTCCTGAATACCGGTGAAAACGTCCCCCCACCCTGAAACCGGGTGGGGGCGCACCTTCAGGCTGTGTACTCCTTTGCTTCGGGTTTGGCTGGGTTGGACCTCTGCTTGTCCGACCAGCCCTTCTTGAACCCTCCTGGAGGAGTCTTGCCTTTCCCGCTAGTACCAGCCGGGCGCCCTTTATGGGCGGTAAAGAAAGGTCCTCGCTTGTTGCGAGGTCCCTTAGCTTTAGCAGCCTGTGGCAAAAAAGTGCTCTTGCCCCCAGTGGCATCCTTGATGATTTCATCTAGGTTGGCCCCAAATAGACGATTCCCCTGAAAAGGGAGATTTGTCAAGGTCTTTTTGGAACCTAGGTCAGCTGACCAGCATTTTAACCACAGCACACGTCTGAGGATCACCGCTGACATAGATGCATGCCCTAATAAGGGAGTAGTGTCCAAGGCTGCGTCACAGATAAACTGTAGCCCTTGTATAATCTGTTCCATCAAATCAGATGTCTCCTGGGGAATATCTTTTCCCCTAAGGTCTTGGCGTACCATTTTCGCCCATTCCGTAAGTGTCTGGGAAACTAGACCAATAACAATTACTGGTCTAAATGCTGACCCTATCAGAGAGAAGATGGTGCGGGACTCTGCTTCCATCTTTCGATCCACCGGATCCTTAAAGGACGAAGTGTCCTCCACTGGGATAACCGTGGCTTTATTCAGCCTGGAAATAGGTGGATCCACCACTGGTGGTACCGTCCATTTCTTAATGATGGATTCCTCAAACGGATAGCATCTAGCAATACGCTTGGAAATAGTAAAGGTACGTTTAGAATGCTGCCATTCTCCTTTAATCTGATTACCGAAACATTTGGGTACAGGAAAAGCCTTCACCGTTTTGATGGGCTTATTAGTACCAAAAGGAATCTCTGTTTCAGTTGCCTCTGCCGGTAAAGCCTCAAGTTTTAAGGTTTCCTGCACTGCCACAACTAGTGCGTCCACCAATGCTTCTTCCTGAATTATAGCAGGAGAAGAAGCGTCCTCCTCACTGTCTGAGGGGGCTTTACCTGGGATAACAGCCTTTGCAGAGGAACCTGCAACTGCAGTGACCATCTCTGAATCAGAGTCAGAGGTGTCAGATAGTATAGGGGTAGGCGGGGGTCGCTTCCTTGACCCCCGTCCCTGACAGGCCGCCTCCACCCGAGCCACCATAGACTCCAAAATTGCTGTAAATGACTCTACACTCTATGCACCGGCGGGTCCCGTGGCCCCCTCGAGGGAAACAGGTGGGGGAATATGTGTGGCAGGGTCCATGATAATTCCAGTCACTTCCTGGATAATATAATTCAAAAAT